>NC_059297.1:24374189-24384189 GCF_017591435.1 Portunus trituberculatus
CATCCCGCCATTAAACATCACACTCCACAACGGAATAGACAAACAACTAAGTACATTTTCAGACAGACACACAGACATATATAACTTCTTGAAAAACCTTCCCCCAGCATACATACATCTTCCCCACACCACCCTCCTCGACCCTCCAGACGAACCTCCTAACCCCATCTACAAATAACGGACGCCTTTTTCTCATCTTTCTCTAGCCTTTTCTCCCAATTATAACAAACATTTTCCCTGAGGCGTGTGGGGCTCAGCTGGTGCGCACAGGATTTTTTGGGTTAATGGGGGCAGGTTGAAGTTATTGCAGATTTTGTATTTCAATCCTGTGTGCCAAACTTGTGTCAAAAGCTTTTTTGATGTCTTTTGTCACTAGAGCAGATCTAAAATAGAGCGAGTTTGCATCTAAATATGTGATAATACTATTTAGGGCGTCCTCAGTTGAGCAAATAAAGTTATATCATTATCCCCCAACCCCCAATCATTTCACCAAATCTACTACTATCCGTGGTTCGGAACCCACGTAAAACTGTAGGTCCCTCCGCTATACGGATGTACTTCTCACTCCATCCTCTCTATTTGTCATCCTTTTCCCTTCTACTGCACCATATTCAATTTTCCTCCTTCAAGGTGTTTTTCGTTGCTAAGGGACACCAGTATTTCGCCGCCATTTCAGTAGAGGTGCGGGGTCCTCGTTCGCTGCGTGGGCGGTCCAGCTACAATAAATACACAAGTACGAAACATACAAACACACCCTTGAAATAATACTAGATCTGCTAAACCTCCATTTTCTACATTCTTATCTATCTATAATATTCTTTTCTTTTTAATGTACTTCAATAAACAAGTTTCCTCACGAGCAGAAATCCCAACACTATCCCTCTGGTTTTTACTACTGCAGCTTTTCCTGGAGCTCCATCATAACGTCACCTTGAAAAGTTTAGCGCAGTGGTTCCCAACCTGGAAGCCAGGGAATACTTTCTGGGGGCCACGGAGTAATATGAAAATTATGGCTTTGAATTAAACTGGATTTGTATCTTACACCAACACTCCAGCGGGAGCTTAAAAATCGACTTCATCGGTCCAAATCACCATGTTACTGTAGTATACCTATGTAGATATTGACACCATTACACAATTCATAACTAGTAATAACTAACTAAAAAGATGACAGATGCTGAATGGCGCCATGGAGATTATTATATATCGGTCGGGGGCCACAGAATAGAAAAGGTTGAGAATCACTGCCCTAGCACATACAAAGGCACCACTGACTGGTAAAAGACTGATGAAGTTTTTAAAATCTTTCAGTATATCTGTAGTTGTATTTCTGTGCAGCGCAAGTTTTTTTTAGCTACTGTGCCACTAGCAGCTAGTTTAAACGAAGAATGTAGAACGAAGGCAACGAAGGCAACAAATGCGAACTCCAGGCTTCATCCTGTCAGGTTTTGATAAAGAGAGGGATCTGGAGGGGAGATACTATACTATATTCCTTTATCTATTTTCTAATATTGATTGAAAGAATATGTATTTAAGTTACGAGAGAGAACAATGCTTAATTTTAGTTTATCCGCGAATTGTTTATACTTTAGTGTTTGGATCTACATTACTACCTAAGAGCTTTCTGTCGGTTAGCTCGTTTCATGTTGCTAGCAAATTTCCTGCAAATTTATGTATGTAGCTGAAGTCGAAAAATTAGAATATATCAACATCATAACTTCCAAAAATAGCTTTAGTTACACCGGAATCCTAATACATAATCATAATTTTATCTGATGCCTAACTGAGATGTTATATTGCTATTTTCATACATCTTCCAAGGGCGTGGAAATAGGTAATATTGATGCAAGGAATGCTACGCATAGGCCTAACGCTGCACGTTACTTTACTTTCTTATACTTGTAGTTTCATTATTTTTTTTTCTATTGATGAAGCAGAATCCTTATTAAACTACCACTAGTAATAATAATAATAATGATAATATTAATAATAATAAAAACTATTGAAAACTTCGAATTAATTCTATCACAGTCTGTTAGGAATAAAATGTAATGACGAAGGTGTATATAACTGAAGAAAATAGACAATCAAAAATTCTTTCTAGTCTTATAGCTTATTTTATTTCCTCATCTCTCTCTCTCTCTCTCTCTCTCTGCACAGGCAAATATTTCAAGCACTGTAATGTCTTCGAACTAATGGCAATGAACCTAGCTGTGTGTGTGTGTGTGTGTGTGTGTGTGTGTGTGTGTGCTTTCGCTAACTCAGTGCACACTGCATCATAACAAGTAATAATACATGAAAAGGCTCTTGGCTCTTCTCTCCTTGTCTGTGGCGAGAAGGCGAGGGCAGAGTTGCGTGCTTCCTGAAGCCACACCACGCCGCTCATTGCTAACTAACCACAACATGAGTGGAAGAGTCTAATAGCTTTTCTCCGTCTCACCAATACACACACACACTCTCTCTCTCTCTCTCTCTCTCTCTTAGCTGCTTTTCAAACTAAACTTTACTGAACTGCTATGTAATGTCTTCGAACTAAGGACGATGAAGTTGTGTGTGTGTGTGTGTTTTGGTGTTATATGTGGATTTGGCTACAATGATGTTACGGACAAGATTGCCAATTTCAAAACGATAATATTTTGTGATGCCGATGCTATTGCGCTTATCATTATTATTATTATTTTTTTATTTATTTTTTTTTGCCTTCATACATATCTCCGGTTGTAGATGCGGATGCATATCATATTTACATATACCGTCAGCGTGAAGACAGTACGGAAAGTTTTCGTGCACTGCCTAACACTTTAATTGTTCTTCACGAAAACTGCACTCCGACTAATGTTTGGGACACTTCACTTGACTTTCTACAACCAGACATAGCGAAAGTGATCGAGAACTGTCTCAAGGCGGAGAGTCAACCTTCACTTACAGATACAAAGCTATTCGATTGGATATTTTCCTCAGTTTCTCTTTGGTTGTGAAGAAGTTACTGCGCACGGGCACTGCTAGACAAGGTTCCGGAATCACGCTCGAGCACTGCCTCGGACATCTCAGATACGATCATACGAAACAGTTCAGTATAACAATGGCGCCCAGGAATGTAAATATTCGTATGACACAAAGAAACAAAATACATCCAAATATACTAATCTACAATGAAAACTAGCTTAGAGATAAACCAGTTTGTCAAAATCCAGTATATTGTAAACAAAAATCATATTCCTAACGTTCTAGAAGCTATTTGTTTACGTTATCACCCTAGGATCGAATCTAGGAACATTTTCAAGAAGTGTCCATGTCTAAGGATATTATTTTTTTCATATTTATAGGCTATATTTATCAGTAAATCCCGGCATTGTATATGTGACCAAACCAAAATGACCTTGTCAACCATTCTATTCTTTTGTACTATTAGCGTTTTCATCTTCGCCATCAGAAAACATCGCATTTCCAACAACCTCGCACTTGCTGGGGAAGAGCTGGAAAAAAAATAAGTGCATTTCATTTGGGAACTCAAGTTCTTAGAATTCAATAAGCTATGCGAAAAATCGCATTTCCAGTGGTGTACACTGTAGATTATAACGGTGGAGGGGGAATACTGAATTATTTAGCTACATTAAAAAGTGCAAGACAAAAAAACTGAAAAAAAAAAAAAGAATTTGTTGTATTCTATGCATGCTGTATCAAAAGATTATATCCATCATAACAACGGCAGCAATAACTCACTATTTTTCGTGGCAAGAGGCGTGGCATTCGACCATATTTTAGCTTCCCTTGCCTGAAATTCCCACTTTCCAACCAGCTCCAAGTTTGCTAGTGGTTGGACGCCAAAAAACATTAGCAATTAGAGCTGAATGTCTATTCTTAATATTTACCCAAGCAGTGGCGTCGCCTGGCCTGGGCATCTGGGGCTTTAGCCTTGGTTTTTTTTTCTTTACCCACGGATAATTCAACTTCAGAAGAAATATAACAGAACTGTACATTAACGAACCACTAAAGAGTAAAAAAGTTGTAGTTTCGCATTTTCAGTGAATTCAACACAGGATGACACCTCCATCAATATAATGTAATTTACTTTTGACACATTTTGAAGTCATCACAAGGCTAAAGAAGCACAGAAATAGAGCTGTTTTTTTTTTTCTGGGGAAGGATTCCCTAGACTTTCCTATAAGGATCTGGGTTAAGCCCCCAATGTTTTCAGTCCCAAGAAATGCCCTTGTACCCAAAGCTCTCCCTAAACAAAGTATGTATAAAAGGAGACAAGTTTGTAATTGATGGGAGGAGATAGGAAATGTCAATGGAAGGGTGGGAAAAATATATTACTATTACAGACATGATTATAAAACACTAGCTATGACAGTGTGTTCAAGATAACACCAGATATAGAAACAATGATGAACACTCAAGACTAGACCTAAGACTATTTATAAAGAAAGCATAGAAAAGTTATCATATACTATTGGAACAGGAATTAAAGAAAGCTATAATAATATATAAGCTTTTGCTGCCTGTGGTGTGATGGGGTGCTGGCAGAAGGGCGTTGATGTGATGGGGTGTGTGGCTTGTCTAGTGGTTAGTCTTGCCTCTCTGTGTACATCTTGTAAGTACACAGTAACATTAATGACCTGGGGTTTCCACATTCCCTCTAATTCTTAGTGAACTACACATCACTAAACAGAAGCGGAGAGAGAGAGAGAGAGAGAGAGAGAGAGAGAGAGAGAGAGAGAGAGAGAGAGAGAGAGAGAGAGAGAGAGAGAGAGAGAGAGAGAGAGAGAGAGAGAGAGAGAGAGAGAGAGAGAGAGAGAGAGAGAGAGAGAGAGAGAGAGAGAGAGAGAGAGAGAGAGAGAGAGAGAGAGAGAGAGAGAGAGAGAGAGAGAGAGAGAGAGAGAGAGAGAGAGAGAGAGACGGGAGGCTTGCAGATAGGCAGACAATTTTAATCTGATAATTGATGGTTGAAATGGCAACTCCTGGGAATTCTGGAATCTGCCACACCTAGCATGGACTTCATAGATGGAACAGACTATAAAAGATGTAGAGCAGAACACTCTCTCCCATGAAACACAACTAGGTAATGATAAATACACAGACACTTCTGATGGCACAATCCAGCAATTCCAGTGAAAGGGTAAACAGGATATTTTTCTTTTCAGTGATTAAAACACTCATGATAAAAATGTCAGTGTCATATGTTGAGTGAAGTGTTTTATTCATTATAAAACAAAGTTAGTACTAAAGGATAGGAGAATAAAATTTTTTTATTGAACTTCGAACTATAAGTATACAAACATAAAATGGAAGTTGTTGCAATTTTTATGATTACTTATAAAGAAATCAACTCACATTTACTTACTCAACACCTGAACACAACAATTAAAACAAAACTTTCTTGTCCCAGTACAGGCTTGTTGTATGGAGTTCAGAGAGAAACTTCATGTACTGGCAGGGAAAACTTGCAGAAAATGTAATTCAAACCATTATTATGTCATTACCATTATCAATGTTTTTTACCAGACCATTTCCTACATTGCCCCTGGAACTCTCAACACAGTCCTCTTTAGATCCACAAGTGCTCTTTTAAGACTAAATACCTGTCACGTTTGCAGAGAGGTGAAGAGCAGGACCATCAGCCAACACCACATCATCCAGGGCCTGTGAGTCAACAGACCACCACTCCATCCACCTTACTGGGTGATCTTAGCATTGGTGAAGGTGATGGTGATATCTTGCATGGCTATATTGCTGAGACGTGTCAGATCTGAGGTTCTTTCCACGTGTCTGTTGAGTAACATGGGCAAGGGGCGGCGGTCGAAGGGGAAACCCATGGGCCGGCCATCAGGGTAGAGGGCATCCAGAATACCACAGAATGATGCAGCAGCAGAACAGGAACGGGCACCATCAGGCTGTGCCACCTGAGGTTGGTGGAACAGAGACTGTTTAAGGAATTCTAAACCATAAATGAGGATTTTTTTTATACAGATTATGAGAGCAATATGAAATAATGGAGAGGAAAGGAGCTGGTTTTGAAATATGTGTCATTCCAGACAGTAATCAATGGTACTTATTTGGAAGGAGATAAAGGCAAACAGCACCTACTACTTTAAAGACTGGATAAAAATATAGATATGAAGAAAACAGTTCATGTATACATCCAGGTGAACACTACAGTGAAACAGTAATGACAATCTACAAATGAATGATTCAGGATACGAGTCAGTGATTTTTGAAACTGGTATCAATATGCAACCGTCTGTTCCAAGCTGTGACTAAGGCAATTGAGGGAGCCTACTAGCGAGTGGCACTCATTTCAAAAAGCAGTTGGAGATTGAGGCTTTGTCAAAGGATGAGAAGGTAGAGGAAGTAATATTAAGTGCTGATCTATGCTAATTTTTTAATGATTGGCAAAATTTTCTGGATTTTGCTAGAAAATATCACCCAAGTAAAGAAGTAGTTATTTGCCACCTTGATTTCCGTTATGATAATGTTGCACATTTTACTGCAATTCATAGCTATGAACAAAAGCAAGTGTCAACTGAATGCTACCTAAAAACTCAACAAGTGAAGATGTGAATGGAATTAGGAAAGAGTAAGAGAAGACCAGCATGGAACCATTTGATGGGGGAGGAGTAAATAATGAAGACTAAAGAGGAAAAAGATCTTGGAGTGATCATACAAGAAAATCTGAGTCCTGATAAACACATAAGCAAGATATTTGGACTATCATATAAAATGTTGACTAATATAAGAGTGGCATTTCATTACATGGACAAAGATATGATGAAAAAAAATCATCACAAGCATGATACGTCCAAGGCTGGAATATGCAGCAGTGGTGTGGTCTCCGAGCTCTAAAAAGGATACAGAAGATTGCTACAAAGATGGTGCTGGAATTAATGGACCTCACATATGAAGAACGACTGAAGGAAATGGGACTGCCAACCTTACAAGATAGAAGAGAACGTGGGGACCTAATAGCAATGTATAAGATAGTCAATGATATTGAAAAGATAGACAAAGAAGACCTGGTGCTGTTGACAGAAGATGGAAGGACAAGAGGACATGAAAAGATCAGGATGAGGCAGTGTGTGAAGGATATTGGAAAATAGTTTTCCACACAGAACGGTGGAAAAATGGAATGCATTGGATAATGAAGTTGTTACAGCACATAATGTGCATAACTTTAAGGAAAAATTTGTTAAATGGAGATATGGAGACAGGACACTATAAGCCCTGCTCAAACCCTGTACAATACAACTAGGTAAATGCACTAATATCACTATGACTACTAATTCTAACATCATATTTACTGTGTTGATATGAATGTAAGCACACAAGCACATACCTTGTCCTGATTCCAATCAGTGACCATCACAAAGAGTTCAAAGGACATTCCCTCCTGCTTCCCACGTGGCAGCAGCATGTGTTGGGGCCAGCCACACCCACAGAAGTTAAAGAGGGTGTTTTCAGGGGCAACTGTAAAGTGCAAGCCAAATGCAATCTCAGTAATTTCTACTTTCTTGAACTTCATTTAATGAATGGCTTTATTACGTCTAAGATGTATTTTTAGTCTTTAGGATCATACATACAATGAATGTGGATCAAATGACCTTTTAACCTTAATTCTAGCATAATTCAAATTTAAAAGTAAGAATATTACATAATAAGTAAAATATGGGTTGTTATAGTCATGATACACTGTGTCCATAATTGTGCTATTTCATCCATGCAGATGTCACTCACTAATCACTGTGCTGTGCTGATGTTCACTCACCTAGGTTGTCTGGGTTCGGCTGCTTCTCCAGGTCACGGAAGGTGAAGTCATTCAAGTTTGTGATGGACGAGGAGGTGGAGGAACGCAGAATGTGGTTTGGGCCAGGCTTCACTGTGAGGAAATAATAATAATGAGAGATATAAAGGCATTAAAGTACTAGACTTGTCACATTTAAAGTTGCTCTTGCTTTGTTCTACCAGTCACTACATCACATACCTGAAACTATGTTACCGAGTCCACTGTCCTGTCAACTGCTCCTAAGAAATACATGTAAGGATTAAGAGTTACAGGGATATGCTATAGCTGTTTGTAGCCTCAGTGCTCATCTTCATCTCACTGGCCTTAAAGCCTGTGGTGGATGATATCTATTACCTTGGGACAAAGGGCCACTTTTATGTCTGGGTTTCCTCATACTTCCCCAAGAGCCCATTTATCAACAGATCCAAAGAAAGGATGAACAGCACTGACTACCCCAGCTAGAATTCAAACTGAGGCTAGTGGATTTTTAACCAACACAGAAGCAAGAAGTATATTTTCTGTTGAGGAACAGCCACCAGGGGCAGTGCAGCTTGACTGGACTAGTGGATGAATGAACTCAAGGGGTCTTTCCTTCTCTGCTCTTACAAGACAAGAGGGGAGGATGTTTTGGTGGATTATCAGGAAATTTAAAAAAGCACTATAACAGACTTGATATGCCAAAACACCCAGAACACAATGCAGTCAAGCTGCTATAATAATGCTGTCACATTTCACACATAAATGTTGGTAACAAAGCACAAGCCCAGCTATATAGCCACGTTACAACCTTCAAAGCATATCTGCAAGGAACATTAAGACCTTATAAATATGAAGCCATTCTATTGTAATTTACTCTCCTCCCTTCCACAACTCCATCCATCATTCTTCCTCACTGCCTCTCCACTTAAAGACATCTGGTTGCCTTACAGGGCAATCAGGTCATAGCTAATGTCTCCCATCTCCTACAGTCTTGTTCCTTCCTCTCTCAACAAGACTCACAATTGTGGGTAAAGCGGTCCATCTCAGCCCAGAGGAGGCGCTGTTCCATGAAGTTCATCTCAGCTCCTTTTTCATTAAGTTTGGGTGCCATGAAGATCCTCACTGTCACTTCCTTTGGTAAACTGCTGCTGTTGATCACCTGCAATTGTGTCAGAGGGTGTGAGATCACATGTATGAATTGTTCCTTGGAACAAAACTGTCAGACAGATGGAGGAAAACTTAAAGTGATGTTTGAGGAGGTATAAGATTCACAAATCTTCATAGTCCTTGGGTACTTACAGGTCATGGGTAATATACTACTATCAATGTCCTTTATCTAATAAAACCGCTCATTATTTATCTATTTCTACATAACACCAATACCTAAAATCTCCACCAGAGAAACGATCATAACAGAACCTCCATTCTTCCCTGTCATTACATGCTCTAATGCCCTCTTTACTCCATACTCCTATTCCATTACATCATTTACATGTAACATTTTCCCATAGTCTCTTAATTCTGGCCTTGAAGAATAAAATAGTCTCGTGTGACTGGTTTAGCTCTTGCAGTTTGGTGGCCAGGTCTGCCCTCAGGCGACCATGGTGGCATTATGCAAAAGGCTCCATTGAAAACTATGGGAGGTAAGCCATGCTGGACGCCAGTGATTGGCACCAGTATTCTCGGGTGAAAGAGACTTTAATTAGGGGGCCAGGTGCTATCTCAGTGTGGTGCCATTAAAAAAAGTGGCCATCAGGCTATACTCAATGGGATCCCACATGATCTCTGGCCTGGCAAGGATCTTCCATGTGAGGACATCATGGTATTCTGCCAGGTGGGCATGCTGCTCATTGAGTCTGCAACCTGCACAGGAGGCACAGGAGTAACCAAATATCAGACAGGTGGGGGAGTAGTGGACAACAGCATCACAGGCATCAGTATTTACCATCTTTGTTGCCAAGGCTGAGAAACTTGAGAGTTCTGGGCAATAAGATGCACAAGCATAGGTGGGGATTCATTCAGGCTCCTGAAGCAAATGCTCTTGCAGCAGTGGGCAAGCTGCAAAGACCCTCTCCAGTGAAGCCATGTGGAGGTATCCCACCTTAGTAAAAGTGATGTGCTACTCTGCTTTCACCCCAATGTACAAAGAATATAAAACTACGATCATTGCTACTCTACCTTCCTCTGTGAATAAACCATTCTGTGCTCTTATAATTGATCCCTTCAAACACTCCACAT
>NC_059297.1:24386689-24394189 GCF_017591435.1 Portunus trituberculatus
TTTGGACTTGTGTATGGTGTCACCCGTAGGTGGTGTCTGGGCTTGTGTGTACATCACCGGATGTGCTGTACACATCATATATTGCAGTAGTAGTAGGCCAGGGATGTCAGTCTAACAGGTGTTAGTAAGCACTTATTGTAGTAGAATAGTATAGTTATATAATATATCGCGCGCGTTGTTCCGGTCTGTGAGTTATCACAGTCTGTGGACAAGGCGGGTGGAGAGGCATTAATACTTCATACAGAAGTGGGTGGAATTGTCCTTGTGGACGGTTTCTCTAGGGGGTATTAAGGCCTCGCCCTGTTACACATAACATCTACCATTTATAAATTCTACTTGGTTGGGTACAGGAGGAGAAGGAGTTGCTGAGGAGATTCCCTTACAGTGGGGGAAATTATACACTGTTGGCGACCTTGAAAGAACCTGAGGGTTACGTCGGCTGTGAGTTATAGTAGTATCCCATCACTGTACTGCGTGATACGGGAGCACAGCAGTCAGTGTGCCGAAATGTCACTGGGTAGGAAGGTGACATCTAGCAAGGCAGTGTTGTGTCGTGGACTTAACACTGTGGAGGAGTTCGTGACAGCTGAGGTGACGCTGTCATGTCCTCTTGTCACTGCTACGGCGCAGGTAGCAGTGGCAGACGAACTGCCAGTCGCTGGAGTGGACTTCCTGCTTGGGAATGATTTGGCTGGTGGTCATGTATGGATCCCAACCTCTGAGGAGGATGAGGTTGCTGAAGAGTCTGGGCCAGTGGTGCAAGACTCTGTAAATGTTGTTACCCGCTCTCAGGCCCGCTGGGCTGAGAGAGAGCCTGTTACTACCCAGGAGGTTGCTAGCAGCCAGGTGGGATTGACTCCAGATGGGAGTAACAGTGCTGATGTGGTGGAGCCAGTGTTGGGCTCACCATTGAGTTCTGGTGTAGAGGCTGACGGTGACGGCGTAGAGTCACTTGTTAATGCACCGGACTCGGCTTTGGGAGTTGTTGCTGAGAGTGAGGACGGAGTGTTGGGTGTAGCTGAGTTGTTTGATGGTTATCCTCACTCTGCAGAGCACTCCGGAGGAGCACTCGTGCTGAGTCGCTTCCTGGTGTGGAGGCTGAGGGCTCTGATGTTCAGCACAGGCCCCAGCATGATAAGTCAGGCAGTTTGTTGGAAGTTGGCGCCCAGGGTGGGAGACTTCCAGTTCTGCGGGGAGTTGGAGTTTCTCCCCTGTGGAGCATCGTGGAGGCAGGGAGCGAGCTGTTCCCTTGCCTGGTGACTGCCTGGCTGGTGGTGATGATCCTTCTGAGGACTCACCGGATCACATGGCAGGAGCGGAGCAGCCTGGGCCAGCTCTCCGTCCTCGATGCCGTGTGGGACGTAGGGTTGCAGCGTTGCCTCAACCCCATGACCCTATAGTCCCCCTTTCTCTTACCCAGCTAGAGCCTGCAGAGCTCATTCGTAGGCAGCAGGAGGACCCGGCGTTGGCCTCCTTCTTTGCTCGAGTGGGTGAGGGAAGTGAGGAGTTGGAGGGCAGGGAGGAGTTTGTTTTGCATCAAGGGGTGTTGTGTCGTAGATGGCAGGAGAGTGACGGTGGTGAGTTATTGCAAGTAGTTGTGCCGCAGAAGCTGCGTGAGGCACTTGTGCTGTTGGCACATGAGGGGCCCATGGCTGGACACCTGGGCATCCGAAAGACCGTCGCTCGCCTGCGTCGCAATTTTGGTGGCCCAGCATGTCTGGAGAAGTAGCCACGATTCTTAAGTGCTGCCACACTTGTCAAGTGGTGGGCAAGCCTAATCAGACACCCCCTGTGGCGCCACTCCACCCTATCCCTGCTGTTGATCCTCCCTTCACGAGGGTTTTGATTGATATAGTAGGTCCTCTGCCTACTACCAGGGCTGGTCACAAGTATTTGTTGACCATAATGGATGTTACCACGCGGTATCCTGAAGCAATTCCCCCTGAGAAGCACTCACTCTAAGGTGGTGCTGAAGGCTTTGTTAACCTTCTTTACACACTTTGGATTGCCAGCAGAGCTGCAGTCCGATCAGGGGACCAACTTTACTTCAAAGTTGTTTAAGGATACGATGACTGCGTGGGGGATCAAGCATATTGTGTCCAGTGCTTATCATCCACAGTCTCAGGGAGCCCTGGAGAGACATCATCAAACTCTCAAAACCATGCTCAAGAGTTTCTGCATGGAGAGAGATAAGGATTGGGACGAGGGTGTCCCCTTTGTCTTATTTGCGGTGAGAGAAGCGCCCACTGAGTCCTTGGGTTTCTCACCCAATCAGCTAGTGTTTGGACACCGAGTGCGTGGACCGCTCGACGTAGTTCGGGAGGCTTGGTGTCAGCCGTCGCCTGAGCGCCCTGTCTCACTGCTTAAGAGCATTATGAGCAGTCGAGAGAGATTAGCCAAGGCATTAGAGGTGGCGCAGGCCCACCTGTGTAAGGCCCAGCAGAGTATGAAGGGGTATTATGACCGAAGGGCCGAGTATCGGAGTTTTGCCCTGGAGATGAAGTGCTTGTGCTGTTACCACTTCAGGGCCAGCCGCTTGCTGCCCGCTATAGTGGCCCCTATATTATAGAGAAGAAGGTAGGTGACCTCGACTACCTGGTGGTCACTCCTGACCGGCGCAAGAGGGCTCAGCTGTGTCACGTTAACATGCTGAAGCCCTATTTTCGTTCTACTAGCCAGAAGGGCTCTTTTAGTTCTGCCGTGCAAGAGGCATCTTCAGTTTTATTTTTCTGCCGGGAGGGAGAGGCTCCAGAAGTTATTGGGCCTGAACCTGTTGTTCCTACAGGGCAGTGGGAACGGAATAGCCTCCATCTCTTGAAAGAGAAGGTTGAACATTTAGGGATCAGCAATATGAGTTGCTTCGGCGGCTGAGAAAGTACTCTTCAGTGTTTAGCAGTGTCCCGGGCAGGACACAGTTGATAGAACACGATATTGATGTTGGGGACGCAGAGCCTGTCAAACTGCCCCCTACCGAGTAAATCCTATGAAGCAAGCACTGGTGGAGAAGGAGTTGGAGTACATGCTTGAGCATGGGCTCATTACTCGGACTTACAGTCAATGGAGTTCCCCAGTCACCCTGCAGCCTAAGCCTGATGGCAAGGTCAGGTTTTGTATTGACTTCAGGCGGGTTAATGCTCTAACAAAAGTAGACACTTATCCCTTGCCCCGTGTAGATGACTCTGTGGACCGAATCGGGTCAGCTACTTTTATCACCAAAGTGGACCTTGTCAAGGGTACTGGCAGGTCCCATTGACGGAGCGGGCTAAGGAGATAGCGAGTTTTGTGGCCAACGGCGCTGTCTATCAGTGCCAAGTGATGCCTTATGGGCTGCGAAATGCCCCAGCCACATTTCAGCGTCTCATGGACCGAGTTACTGATGGTCTGACTCACTGTGTCGTATACATTGATGACGTGGTCATCTATGACACAACATGGGCTGAGCATCTGACTAATGTAGAAGCCCTCTTTGCACGACTCCAGGAAGCGGGATTAGTTGTCAACTTGGAGAAGTGTGAATTTGTACAAGCTCGGGTGCAATACCTGGGTTACCGAGTGGGCCATGGCTACATCACTCCTCCTGAAGCCAAAGTAGAAGCGATTAGGCGGTTCCCGCACCGACCTGTCGCCGTGCCTTGCAGAGATTCTTAGGAGTGGTAGGTTACTACCGTCGTTTTGTACCGGGGTATTCGACCCTCCTGGCACCTCTTACAGATCTCTTGCAGAAGGGTAAGAAGTGGGTCTGGAGTGAAGACTGTGAGAGCGCCTTCCACCGAGTTAAGACCATTTTATGCGAGATGCCAGTGCTCCAGGCCCCTGACTTCAGAAGAAGTTTTGCTCTCGCAGTAGATGCCAGTCAGGTGGGAGTAGGCGCAGTTTTATTGCAGCCTGATGACCAGGGTGTTAACCACCCTGTGTGTTATTTTTCGAAAAGTTTACTCCCGCCCAGAAGAACTATTCAGTCATTGAGCAAGAGCTGCTTGCCATTTTGTTAGCCTTGCAGCATTTTGAAATTTACATCTCCGCTTATGGGCCCCAAGTAGTCATCTATTCAGATCATAGTCCCCTTCAGTTCTTAGAAAAGTTTAAATTTAAAAATCAGCGTTTAACTCGCTGGAGTCTTCTACTCCAGGAGTACAATATCATTGTCAGACATATAAAAGGAGCAGACAACGTTGTAGCTGATTGTCTGTCCCGGGGCCATTCCCTTTAATCAGTTCCGTGCCTTTTAAAAAATTTTGTAAATGTTTTGTTTCCAAAATTTTTTCTTTTAAGGGAGGGCGTGTGATGGGCACCGTCTTAATCCCCTTTAATTTATTATATTATTATATGTGAAGCCTATGGCCACCCATCGCGGGCCCCTCGGGCTGTTCTGCTGAGCAGACAACCCCCCTCCTTCTTCTCGCTTCTCGTTGCAAGCGGGAGTCAGTACAGAGGTAGCCTTCAGCGGAGATAGACACGCACTCTCGTCGGTCTGGCACAGTGTTAAGGAGATTCGTGTTGCTGGGCTTCTCTTGTTACTCGCTAGTCATTGGTCTGGGAGTTGTGCCCTCCTGTTGAGTAGCTGGCTTGCTACTGGGTAGACCGTGGCTGTGTAGGACAACGGGCTTGTTGTCCTAAGGAGTGTGGCCGGTTGGGCTACATTTCCTGTTGTGCGTTCGTCCACTCGTGGTGTGGCGACGCAGAGAGACACGTTATTGTCTCGTCCTGTTTGTCGTTGTGGTGGCTGTGGTCACCAGTGTGTTTGGTGGGCGGCTGTGTGCCCCACCATCTGTTGTGTAGTATCAGTAGTATACTGTGTATAGTAACCAGCCAGTCTTCAGCGGAGGTAGACACGCACGCTCTTGGTTTCTGGCACAGGGTGGAGACACGTGTTGCTGGGCTGTTCTTGTTACTCGCTAGTCATTGGTCTGGGAGTTGTGCCCTCCTGTTGAGTAGCTGGCTTGCTACTGGGTAGACCGTGGCTGTGTAGGACAACGGGCTTGTTGTCCTGAGGAAAGTGTAGCCGGTTGGGGCTGCATTTCCTGTTGTGCGTTCGTCCACTCAGGTGTGGCGACGCGGAGGGACACGTTATTGTTTCGTCCCGTTGTTGCTGTTGGTGGCTGTGGTCACCAGAGTGTTTTTGTTGGGTGGCTGTGTGCCCCCCCATCTTTTGTATAGTTTCAGTAGTAAACTGTATTGTAGTGGTAGTAGCCACACACACTATTGAATGCTGAGAGGCTTCATGTCGGCCAGTAGTGCGTAGTTGTCCGTCAGACTTGTCTGCGACGAGTATTTGGACTCGTGTATGGTGGTGTCACCCGTAGGTGGTGTCTGGGCTTGTGTGTACATCACCGGATGTGCTGTACACATCATATATTGCAGTAGTAGTAGGCCAGGGATGTCAGTCTAACAGGTGTTAGTAAGCACTTGTTGTAGTAGGATAGTATAGTTATATAATATACCGCGCGTTGTTCCGGTCTGTGAGTTATCACAGTCTGTGGACAAGGCGGGTGGAGAGGCATTAATACTTCATAGAGAAGTGGGTGGAATTGTCCTTGTGGGCGGTTTCTCTAGGGGGTATTAAGGCCTCGCCCTGTTACACATAACATCTACCATTTATAAATTCTACTTGGTTGGGTACAGGAGGAGAAGGAGTTGCTGAGGAGATTCCCTTACAGTGGGGGAAATTATACACTGTTGGCGACCTTGAAAGAACCTGAGGGTTACGTCGGCTGTGAGTTATAGTAGTGGGGACTCTGTGGAGTGTTTTATAATCCCCACTGTTATGACCGTAACAAAGTTGGCGATTTTGCCAGTATAACAGTCTAGTGAGCTGTAGCAGCTAACCGCAGCCGGGTGACGACTGACGTACATAACAATATATATATATATATATATATATATATATATATATATATATATATATATATATATATATATATATATCACTCACTTTTACTTCCATGCTTACAAATTTAACTATATCATACATAAATGCTAGAAATCCAATTATTTTTCTTCCTTGCAAAGCTCTCTATCTTCTCACTTTTCCAACCTTCAATTACCTTGAACATCTATCCAACTCTCCTTTCCTTCCTTAATTTACTTTTCTTTCCTCCTCCATTCATTTTACCTTCTGCCTACTTTTTTTCTATATATTTCTCTTTCCTTCCCTCTCTCTCTCTCCCACCCTACCTCAATGTTGTAGACAAAGGGATGGTGGTTGAGATGCTTGAGTTGCATTATCACTGGCTTATCAGGCTTGTTATTGTCAAAGTCCAGTCCACGACTCGCTTCAAAGTCTCGAGTGCTCCAGCCAGTGATCAGCTGGTTCTTCTGACTCTGGCATTCTACAGCCACTGACACCACCTCAACTGATGAGAGGGACAGCTATTGGGGTAGAGGAGCAGAATAAGTGAAAGGGGTAGAAAAAAAAATTAACAATAAATGGAAATGGATTAGGATACAAGTACAGTTATGAAATGGAAGAAGAGATGAAAGAAAGTAGAAGGAATAGTAGAACAAGAGCTTTAATATAAACTTAAAAAAAAAAAAAATGTAGGAAAAATATTGAGTGTGAACCAAAGGTAAGAAGAGGCTGAAAGCAAAAAGGAAGAAATAGAAAATGCACAATAGGCATGCAAAAATAAGCCTTAAACAAAATTCTGCTGAATAATGGTTTCATTTTTAATGTTCTCATAATTTAGGACTGCCTTATCAAAAATATATAGGTGTCTGATATTTCAAAACAATTTGCTGCATTTACAAATATGCTAGTTGATTATAATGTCTTTAACAATAAAGGGCCATAAATTTTTGTTATTGACAATGATTAGTGTGTGTGTTGATGGGTGTGAGACATTGAGTATGGACCACATAGTTGTCCTTACTTCCTCAGCTGTGTATGGTGGCTGAGTGAGCTTGTACTGCTGGAAAATGTCATCAATGTACTTGTGCCAACGGTAGAACACAGGGTCCCTCATGGCTGTGCCTGTTTCTGACATAACTCCAAGGTTCTCCTGAAAGGGAATCATGTGATGAGACAATGATAAAGATAATGAGAACAAAAAAGGGAATATTATAAAGTATAATAAATGAAAAGCAGTGGAGGATTCAGAGAGAGAGAGAGAGAGAGAGAGAGAGAGAGAGAGAGAGAGAGAGAGAGAGAGAGAGAGAGAGAGAGAGAGAGAGAGAGAGAGAGAGAGAGGAGGAGAGGAGAGGAGAGGAGAGGAGAGGAGAGGAGAGGAGAGGAGAGGAGAGGAGAGGAGAGGAGAGAGAGAGAATAAGCAATGTATAGAAAGCTGAAAGTCAACCCCTTACTAGTTTTTTCTTAAACATTAAAGTTGTTTTCTTTTCATTTGAGGCATGTTTAACCACCTATGGTCTCATGGTGAACAATATTTTTGGTGTGCAAAGAGCTCTCTTAAGTAACTGAACAAAAATATGAAAATCAGCTTATCTTTTTTCTTATTCAATGACTAACCTGATGAAAATAATCTGGGTCATGGACAGCTGCAATGA
>NC_059297.1:24399189-24431689 GCF_017591435.1 Portunus trituberculatus
AATGGAGGACTGGAAAAAAGAAACAATGTGAAGGTGAAGAATAAAAATAGAGAGATGAGAAAGGGATAAAGGAGATGTTGAAATGTCATGGATACATCCTGAAATGATCATAGTTTAAGGTGAAGAAGGAGGTGGATACTGAAACAATGTATGTGTACATCTATATGGAGATGTAGTCTGCCAAACGGGCATCATGTTAACATTGAATGGCTAAGGAAGGCAATTGTTGTGGTATGTTAAATAGAAGCTTCAGTTATCATTGTGATGTATTCCTTCTGTTAACCTCTTCAATTAGGCCTGATATTGTATACTTTTGTGGTTGCAAACATGATGTGGTGTTTCATTATCAATACATGATAGTTGTTCCTTTGTAATAGTAGGTTGTCTTTTCTCTGCCTTTCTCAGTTGTGATCACTATCCTCCCTAGTTTAGCTCTATGATCTACATGCCAAGCAAATTCACAAGGAAAAGTCTCATCATCTGTCCAGCTGTGCTCCTTAATTGATTCTTTTGGTCTTTGATATCATTCTTTCCTGAATACATAAAATATGGACAAGAAGGAACTGGAGTTGCTGAATGGGATTGTTACTGCTCTGCAAACTTCATTGTCTACACAATGCAAAAATATAAACACCTTATACAGGATTAATCTATTAGCAAAAATTGTGCACTAATATACTTATAAATTTAAAGATGATTCCTTAATAATTTTCAGAGAGAGATAGGTGATGCAAGTGATTCTGACTGAGTTAAGGTATAATAGGAATAAAAGAAAATGGAGGACAGGAAGGGAATGGATGTTCCAGTTGCTGAGACTGTAAAGACATGAATGAAAGGATCATAGAGGAAATGAAGGAGTTTCTGGATAGAATGTGATATGCCAGATGCAGGGGTAATAAATGTGGAGGATACTGTTCATTTTCTGTTTGTTTTGTTTGGTTTCCTTCTAAAGGAGTTGCTGTACCAAAAGTTACTTTGATTGTAAATGTTATGCACATTAGAGGTTAAAAGAAATTATTATATTTCTCTTTTCTCTTAATTGTAAATGTTATGCACATAATAGGTTAAAAGAAATTATCTTATCTTAAAAAAAGAAGTTCTGAATAAGAGTTTTCAGAGCATGAATTACAAGTGTGGTCACAATAATTTGAATTCAGAGGTTCTCCTTTAAACATAAAATAGCAAGAATCAGTACAACAGGGACACACTTACTTGGTCAGGGGTGGATTTCTTGGCCTCGTGTTCCATCTCTGACAAGGTCGTCACTGGCACAAACATGCTGGGGAAGATTTCCACAATGCTCGGCAGGCGCAGATGTCTCATCTCCTGAAATGTAGCAAAATCATTATGCCCATTATCATCAAAGCAATGTTTAGAAGCAAGAAATAGGGCAAATAGGATCCTGGGTTTTATAAATAGAAATGTTAGTTATAAAAGTAAGGAAGTGGTGCGTAGCTTATATAATTCCTATGTTAGGCCCCATTTAGAGTATTGCATACAGGCCTGGTCACCCCACTATAGGCAGGATATCAACATGTTAGAAGCAGTTCAGAGAAGAGCAACTAGGATGATACCAGCTTTGAAGCGCCTGGAGTATAGAGATAGATTAAAGGAATTAAACATGTTTTCATTTGAGAGGAGATGTATAAGAGGGATATGATAGAGTTATTTAAAATGTTCTCAGATACAAACTACATAGATGTGAGATCTTTCTTTACCTTAGAGGAGGGAAGTAGGACTAGAAATCATGGCAGGAAGATTAGAAAGCAAGGCTGCAGGTTAGATATAAGAAAATATTTCTTTAGTCATAGGGTGGTAGACTTCTGGAATGCATTGCCAGAGACGGTTGTAAATAGCACTAGTTTGACAATGTTTAAAAACAGATTAGATAAGCACTTAAATTTATTAGATTTATAATTATGTATAGCGCTGCATGATAGTTTTTATAAGAAATTTACTATAGTTAAACGAGACATGATCCCCATGTATGGGGACCACAAATTGTAGAGGATTTCGCTGCAGGACTTACCCCTGTTAATGGGCCAAATATTTAGAATTAGTATATAATGTATTGTGTACTTGTAAGTGTATCTTTAAGTACTGATGACGAGGTTGCTGTGCGACTGATACAGGATAACCTAGATGGGCCCTGGTGGCCCTTTGTTATCCTATTATTTATGTTATGTTATGTTATTATACATTACATAGTCAAAAAAAGAAATCCAAAATTTCTAAACTTTTAAGTGTACACTCTCTTTCTCTGCTGAAGGCAGTGCTATTGTTTAACTGGAGAGAGAGAGAGAGAGAGAGAGAGAGAGAGAGAGAGAGAGAGAGAGAGAGAGAGAGAGAGAGAGAGAGAGAGAGAGAGAGAGAGAGAGAGAGAGAGAGATCAGCCATCATCACTTACTCACCGGCTGTCACACAGGTACAACTCGTCTTCTAACTATGCTATTGACTGGGTCTTAGCCAACTATACTGGATTTTGAGACTTAAGATGTTAGTAAAGTAAAGCAAGCATTTGATAATTTTAAAATATGTCATAATTTGCAAAGCTTCATAAAATAAAACAAGTGTACAATAGCCTTAAAAGGCTTGCTACAACCGAAATTTGTTAAACAGTATCATTATACAAAGAGTTTACTGTAAAAAAAAACATGTAAAATTTTTTTTTCTGTATACTGTATATATATTTTTTGGCATTGAGAGATGGGAGGCTAAATGGATTAATATGGATTTCAATTAATTTCAATAGGGAAAATATATTTCATATATGAGCAGACAGTTAGTAGCTCTGTCATGAAACAAATTAAATTTCTGTCAAGGTTAATCATCACTGTTTCAAAATGTATTTTTCAAAATTTGAAATAATACCTATCTTCTGAAATACTGCAATACTTATATGTTTCCTTACCGGCTTCCTGGTGATTACAAATGATATGGCAAAGATGAAAAGCTTCTCATTGACTAATCCTTGCACCTCCTCCACCATTTCCTCAAGCTCCTTCACACTACTTGCCTCTGTGTGCATGAAAATAAGTTGACAAAATGAGAAAAATGTGGTAAAAAAGAAAAGATGGACATTATTTACAAAAAAGAAACTACATACAAAAGTAGATTCAATTTGTCTAGTTCGGAGGGGAAAGAAGACAATTCTGAGGGAGAACAGATCCAGAATGAAAATGTACCATTAGTTCCTTAGTCTTTACTCATCTTTTGTATTAAGAGCACAATCAAATGAATCATCCATCACTTAATAATTTGAGTTACATCTGGAAAATGTTCACAAAGATAAGTGTATTCAATGGCCAGTGTTGCTGGATTGAGATGCGGTAAACCTACAGTTTCACTACCTTGCCCTTTCTGGACGAAACTATTTTTTCTGGTAGATTTCGGCTTGCTTTTAATTAGAAATACTACTTGTTTTTGGCGCAAATCAACCAATTTTTTTTTTTACAGTCCCAAAACATATTATGATTTGCATAGAAAAAACAACTGGTAAATTAATTATAAACAAGCCGAAATCTACCAGAAAAAATTAGTTTCGTCCTGAAAAGAACCTAACCTAACCTAACCTAACCCATCCAACAGCTCTATCTCTTGAGATGGGTAAAACACACGTAGCTGATTGTGGTGAAACTCTGCAGTAATCCTGAGATGCTGTGGCTTAGTTCTACCTTATATCTTTGAACCTGCCTTGTGAATAACAATCAAATCAGTCTTATCACCTAAAGAACACTTTCGGAACATTAAACACCCTCCATAGCCTTGTGATCATTCAAGTCTGAAGCAATATCTCACCCATGAAGTAGTCGCAGAGTTCCTTGGCGGCCAAACGATGGCTCTTCACGAAGATAGAGAAGACAGTGCCTCTGGGAATGGAGCGAGCAAGAGCAAGGGGCTGAGGTGGTGGTTGGCTTTCTACCACACGGGTACCCTCATCAAACACAATGGGATGACCCTGGAGGAGATAAAAGAGAAGCATGGAATGCGAAATACAAGCAATATTACACACACACACACAACGTTGCAAAGAGTAAAGAAACGGGTAAAATCCATGCACAATACTTGTTGTAGTTGTTGTTAGGACCGCGAAGATCTTTAGATCCTATGAGCCCGTGCACAATACTTAGTGAGTTAATTAAGAAACCCAACATTTGAAGGAAGCAACATGAAGCTTAGCAAGAATAGAGGAAATAAGGACATGAAGTAAGTTTCCCCAATAACGCAATAAATCAACAGGTTGCATTACTAGAAGAAGAAACTTTCATCTGGTGCTTGGTTAATACAGATAGGTAAGAGACAGTGTTGCATGCTTCTAGAGACAGTATTTATCGTTCAATAATTATATTCAAGGGAGTGGCGAGGCTATTACAAGTACCAAGGAAACCACAAGCTGTTGAAATGGAATAGATCAGTTATAATCAAGCCAGAAAAAGCCAAATATACAATTACAGGAATGGATGGAAGCAACAATGCTATCTATGCACCATAACAATATTAGACATCTCCATGCAAGACTGCTACACTCTGACCGTCAAGATTGTGGTATTCAGACGCACCTCCGATTCACTTCTTCCTGGCGCACTGAGCAGGTTCACATGCGCAGCCACGATTCGGCTACTTCGTGGTTGTTTCTACAGAAGAATACGTGAGATTGCTCAATGGTAAATACAACATAAGTTTATCTATAAAACACACACACACACACACACACACACACTCTCTCTCTCTCTCTACCTCCTGTTTTCGAGTTTGCAGACGGAAGGGTCGCTGAAGCATGTTTAACACTTGCTTCTGTTCACTCTCCATGGCGATGAACGGGTGTCAGGTGGTGTGGCTGAGATGTAGCTGCTGGTCTTCTGTAGTGGGAACGAGTGGAGAACAAAATTATGACACAAAATTCATCAATACTTTGTAAGCCAAGGGATCTCTCTCTCTCTCTCTCTCTGATATATTCTACATCTGTACATTTAGCTTGTATTTCACAGGTGTTATAGTGTTAAAATTGGTATTTGGAGGGCATTATCTAAGAAACATTACGAGTAGACCACTCAGGCGAGCGTGTGTGGAGTCATTACAGCATGTGCTAGTATTCTGTAACATTTTGACGTTTCACAAAGTTTCTAAAGATCACGGAGATGATTAGAGATAGTGCCATGGGGTACTTTTCAACTGAGAGTACATAATTTTCGTTAAACTATCACTCCAATCCTGAAAACACAAAAAAAGTCAACAAGTCAACAATTTCCGCTAGTCTGTTCAAGGTAGCAGAGATGACACGGCGAAACGCACGATAACAAGGGAGAGAGAGAAAACAACAACAACAACAACAACAACACGAATGAAGGATATGATAAAGAAGTACAGTACATTAACTTATATTAGGAGCAAAAATCGCTAAGGAGAGTGAAACGAGCGTGAATCTGCTGCGGTAACTTGCATCATGCCAGAAGGATACACATGAAACAGAAAATGTCGACATGGAGGTAAGTATTAATGTCTTTAGTGAGTACACACACACACACACACACACACACACACACACACACACACAACCTCAATACGAGAGCTGGAACAAAGCGGGACAGCGAGACGTGAATGAACCACAGCTGCCCAGCCACTCTATATATATACCCTCGAAAGCTAAACCCTCCATATCCGACTCCTCCCATGTTCCCACTCCCATACCCAAACTGATTCCTCCGTAGGCCTACCAAGTACCCTTTCCCTCCCCTCCCCTCCCTCTCCGGCCTGGGATACCACTATAGGAAAATTCTGAATTCAAGTAGGCCTAATCAGAGAGAGAGAGAGAGAGAGAGAGAGAGAGAGAGAGAGAGAGAGAGAGAGATTTCCTAGTACATATTATCTTTCAAGCAGCTTACGCGGTGTGTCTGTATTTACCTGGTTGTATATGACAGGGTTCCAGAGAGGCTCACAGTGACTTAGTCTCCATATTTCATTTTATCCAAATTTTTCTTAAATTTGTGCACACTTTCTGCTGTTACAATTTCATCATTCAGGCTGTTCCAGATGTCCACCGTCCTATGTGGAAAACTAAACTTTCTAATGTGTTTTACAAACATTGACTTTTCCTGATCTTCTTAGAGTGTCCTCTTGTCCGTCGATCTTTATCTTCAATCAGTGATGACAGGTCATCTATCTTTTCTATATTGTTCACTAACTTGTACATCGTTATTAGATCTCTCTCCCGTCTATCCTTCAAAGTTGGTAGTTTAATTTTCTTTAGTGTATCTTCATAAGGAAGTTCCTTTATTTCTGGCACCCTATTTGTGGCTATCTTTAGGATTCTTTCTAGTTTCCTGATGTTCTTTTGCATGTTGGTGACCACACCAATGCTGCATATTCAAGTCTAGGTCTTATCATCGTGGTTACGATCTTTTTCGTCATACTTTTGTCTAGGTAGTTTAATGCCACCCTGATATTTGTTAGTGTCTTATGTGTTGAAGGAAATAACCCATTATGTGCCTTTCTGGGATCAGGGTGTCTTGAATAATCACTCCCAGATCTTTCTCTTCCTTCTTTTTCATTATAACCTCCTATCCCATTTTGTACTCCCACGTAGGCCTTCTATTACTTTAATCCATTTCCATCACATGACATTTTTTTTAAGCACTAAATTTTAATTTCCGCTTCTGACTCCATTCTTAGATCTTATCGATAACTCTCTGCTATTCCAAAAAATCCTAATTGTTCCTTATTATTCTCAAGAGTTTCGCATCAACAAACAAATTTATGTAGCTACTCAGGTTCTCTTGTATATCGTTGATATAAATTTGGCACAGTATTGGTGTCAGCACTGACACCTGTGTGCGTGTGCGTGTGCGTGCGCGTGTGCGTGCGTGTGCGTGTGCGTGCGCGTGTGCGTGCGCCTGTGCGTGTGCGTGTGCGTGTGTATTGTAAAGTAAGAGAGAGGAACTATGCTTGTGCTGTCCCGTCTTTGTATGTCAGTGTCTCAAACATGGCCCTAATTTCATTTACTATCTCTGCACACGCTACTTTCTCACACAATCTTTTCCTTACATCTACTGTTTTTTTTTTCTTGTGGGGAAAGCTATCCATTTTCATATTACTTCGGTAACTTTTTTTTTTTTTAACCTTCCTTCCATGTTCTCTTGTACCTCTCGTGTTCCACCTTCTCTATCCAGCACCTCTATATTCTATATGATTCAATAAATTGCTATCAAATCTCCTCTTTCCTTTCTTTTCATTCTAGTGTTGTTGATTCCAGTTTCTATAGTCTCTCCTCGTGCGCTATTTCTGGTAAAGCTTTGAGCCAATTTTGTCGCTGCTTATTGAATGCCTTGAAGTTTCGTGGTGTTTCTTGTTATACTTCGGTGACTTCACTGCTGTTGCATATCATAATTTTTGGCCTTATCAGAATGACGATCAGTTTGTTTACCATTTCTTCATCCAGGTGAATAAATGCCACTCTTATATTCTTCGATAGGTTGCAAGTTCATCCAAAAATTTTCTTTCTTTCTCAGGTGATAAATGATCTAATATGAATATTCCCAAATCTCTTTCTTATCTCTACTCCAAGTTTGTTGTCCTCAAATCCTTTGCTTTCTCTTTCCAAACTCCACTACACAGCATTTCATGATATTGGACTCCATATCACATTTGCAGCTCCATTCCCAAATTTTATCAAAGTTCCTCGTGACTCACTCTTCTCAGTAGTTCAGTATTTTGGTCCAGATACTTGTATAACAATCAATACTGAAGCTAATACTGATACCTGAGGGAACCCACTAAGAACTTCCCTCAAAGGAGAATACTTGTCTCTAATCACTCTTTTCCCTATCTTCCAGAAAGTCATACATCCTATCTAGCAACTCCCTTTGCACTCCTCCCAAGATCTTCTAGCTTCCTAAGCAGTGTTTTGTGTGGTACCTTATCAAAAGCCATCTATAAAATAAGGGATAGATACACAGTCTGCCCATTTATACCTTCCTTGAATTGTAGATATTATTTCAGAATAGATACTGAACTTGAAAAAAGAATTTAGTTATATTTACTCTCTCTCTCTCTCTCTCTCTCTCTCTCTCTCTCTCTCTCTCTCTCTCTCTAGCTTCATATCTTATCTCCCCTGCTCAGGACAGGCTTGTTAAAGTTATTATAGTCTTCTCATTACTTTCATTGATGAATTGACTGTGGCTCTGTATTATCAAAGGGTAAATGCTCCCGAGAACCAGACTGATTAACTCTGTGGCTTTTCAGCCCTAAGTTAATCCCAAGTATTTCCAAGTAGGAGTCATTGTCAATAATGAATTATCTGTGACGTTGAAATATTTCGGTGACGCACAAGCGCTTTCTCTCTCTCTCTCTCTCTCTCTCTCTCTCTGAACTCATGATTGCTTACGTCACTATCATGCGTCAGGAGGGAAGAGGTGTTAGGCATATTGGGACGCGAAACCTTATCTGCGGTCGAAGCAGGAAAAGAATGAGGAAGATT
Organism: Portunus trituberculatus; assembly: GCF_017591435.1. NCBI lineage: Eukaryota > Metazoa > Arthropoda > Malacostraca > Decapoda > Portunidae > Portunus > Portunus trituberculatus. Next base: position 24,407,663 of record NC_059297.1, read on the forward strand.
AGGCCTAACGTGAAATACATGAAGAAATTAGACAATTCGAATATAAGGAAATGCATAAAAAGGAAATGGCTGCAGCTACACCAATAGAATGGATTAATAATTTCTCCATTAACAGCATGGAAGAGGAGAGAAAAATAATGGAATGACACGCTACGGCAAGCATTCCTCAGCCAACCATTGCTAATACCTACTGGAGAATTACTCTGGTATCATTACTACTACTACTATTATTATTATCATTATCATTAACAGAATCATCATTAGAGTATAATTGCCATCATCATTACTATCAGCAACAAAAGTATTCTGCTTCACGTTAAAAGAAGAAGAAGAAAAGAAGAAAAGTAGTAGTAGTAGTAGTAGTAGCAGTAGTAGTAGTAGTAGTAGTAGTAGTAGTGATAGTGATGGTAGCAAAAGTGGTGGTGATGATGGTAGTAGTAGTAGTAGTAGTAGTGATAGTGATGGTAGCAAAAGTGGTGGTGATGGTGATGGTAGTAGTAGTAGTAATAGTAGTAGTAGTAGTAGTAGTCTCTCTCTCTCTCTCTCTCTCTCTCTCTCTCTCTCTCTCTCTCTCTCTCTCTCTCTCTCCTGGAATTCAAAGTTTTCCTATACTGGTAACCTCAGGCCAGAGGAAGAGGGAGAGGGAGGGAGAGGGAGAGGAGAGGAGAGGAGGAGGGGGTATTCAGTAACTCTCTCTCTCTCTCTCTCTCTCTCTCTCTCTTGGAATTCAAAGTTTTCCTTCTCTCTCTCTCTCTCTCTTGGAATTCAAAGTTTTCCTTAAGTGGTAACCTCAGGCCAGAGGGAGAGGGAGAGGGAGAGGGAGGGGAGGGGGTATTCAGTAACCCAACGGAAGGATCTGTTTGGGTGACTCATTAGTATATATCTATTTTTCTCATTGCATTGCTTGTGCTTTGTTCTGCTTTACTGCCGCTATTTGTTTTTCTTTTTTTTCTTGATTGATACTAATTTTCCTACTATTACTGCTGCTGCTGCTGCTACTACTACTACTACTACTACTACTACTACTACTACTACTATATTACTGCTGCTGCTACATTGCGTATAACCAGCTAATTACTGCTGCTGCTACTACTACTACTACTAGTAGTAGTAGTACTACTACTACTACTACTACTACTACTACTACTGCTGCTGCTGCTGCTAGTACTACCATAACTTTTATTACTATTAGTACTGCCGAAGAGTTAATCTAGATCATTCTTCGTTATGTGATTAATGTTTTATAATGAACTTTTTTTTTTTTTCATAGGAAAGGGTCACTGGGTCACTGGGCCGCCGTGGTACAGTGGAACCATGCCTGCTTTGGGATCCGAGGGGTCTCCAAGCGCACGGGTTCGAATCCTGTCCACTGTCCGAGTGTAGGTTGGGCTTCCTCATTCCGGGCAACGGTTTCCTAGCGGGTGGGCTTTGAGAGAGGAGGTACCCCAATAAAGTATCCCCTTTAGCCCATAAATTCCCGTGAAAAGCACACATGGTATAAATGAAAAAAAAAAGAGGCAACGGAATTATATGGATGGAAAAAGGCCCGATGACGTGGCACTCCTCAAGCAGAGGCAAGAGCGGTCGTCAAAAATGAAGAGATAAGTGTCTCGAAAACTGCTATGTAGAGTCAAAGTATCTCTCTCTAATAATACTTAATAAACTTTTTGCTCATTTCCTTTCCACGATTTATTTTGATTTCATATTAATATTGCATACGTACCAACTAATTAATTTTGCAATCGAGACTCGTTATATGCATTTTTTTTTTTTTAGCTTTTTATGTACGAAATATCATGTCAGTGTTTTACAACTACTTGTAATTTTGTTGATAAATCCTTATAAACAAAATGAAAAAAAAAAAAAAATGGACAAACTAGTTTTTAAAGATTGTGCTTACGTTAATGCAAGACTAATAATAATAAGGGTTTACCGATATATTTCTATATTTTAAACATTCCTTCTCAATAATAAGGAGAAACTTTGCTGTTATCTATTCATATATACAATTCAAGCATATATTTTCCTCGCAGGCAGCGCTTCTGGCCATTCCCTTGCGTGGATATAAGATCGATGCTGTAGTATTCACAGGGCAGGCCCAGAGTTCTAGCGCCAGCAGGACATTGAGGTCAAGACACTGGAGATGCCTGGCTGACTGCGGCAAGAATACTGATTGATTTCCTTCGCAACCTGTCCTAAGCCAGAGAGATAACAGGCGACCTCACTTCTGGTATAGAGTGGCTGGAGCGTCACCCCGCCTGCTCGACACACGCCTTGCTTGGCAGTACGATTCTGTAGCTCCTACATATTCTTAATGGAATCGAAAGCCGTTACTGTTTGGATCTATCACAGTTGTTACGATTCATATGAAATTACTTAAGATAGTTTGGTTTAACAAGTTTTAGATAGGGTAAAAGTTGACACCAATAAGTTTTCCTCATTATTTTTCATCATTCACTCAAATTGTCATCTTTTTTTTTTTTTTCCTTCACACAGATGAAGTATCTGCACTTTTCTCTCCATAATATTCTTCTGACTTTCATTATTCATTTACATCAATCTACAGCATCAATGCATCAGACTGACATCTCCACACAAGAAGATTACAAAATAAAGTGCACACACACACACACACACACACACACACACACACACACACACACACACACACACACACACACGAGCCATTTAAGCCTCTCCCACTTTTCTTGCCATATCTATTAATTTGCATATTCATCGACCACTCTGACTAACAAAAAAATAGCTTCTCAATAACAATCACAACCACGTTTATCTTGACCAACTGTGTAATTATCCTACTTGTTAACTCACCAACTAAATAAATGATAAATAGCTAACCATCTAAATAACTTACTAATTAACTAACATATATAACTCATCAGATATTACCATTTCTCTTTACATATATCGTTACTAAACCTACCGTTGAAACCAAGTAACACCTTCAAACTATCGGACACAACATACTTTACTCTATGTATCTATCAGTCGCTTCAACTACAAAACTGACGCACATTATCAGACATTATCACACCACATCCACCAATCCACAAGCGTTCACCGGTGTTGGTGATTACCGGCACTTCCTTTCTAGCGCTAACATAAACAATACCCAAACATGGACAGACGGAGGTTTCAAGACAATTATCCCATACATATGACGAAAGGAGGCGAGCAGAAATAAGTAAAGAAAATGTAGCGCTCATGTAGTCTCTCTCTCTCTCTCTCTCTCTCTCTCTGAAACACAAACACAGAAATCCCAACACACACACACAGGGAGAGAGAGAGAGAGAGAGAGAGAGAGAGAGAGAGAGAGAGAGAGAGAGAGAGAGAGAGAGAGAGAGAGAGAGAGAGAGAGAGAGAGAGAGAGAGAGAGAGAGAGAGAGAGAGAGAGAGAGAGAGAGAGAGAGAGAGAGAGAGAGAGAGAGAGAGAAAGAAAGAGAGAGAGAAAGAGAGAGAGAGAGAGAGAGAGAGAGAAGAGAGAGAGAGAGAGAGAGAGAGAGAGAGAGAGAGAGAGAGAGAAAGAAAGAGAGAGAGAAAGAGAGAGAGAGAGGCCAGAACATACTATAATTTATCCTGTTGTGGGTAAAATAGAATGTGTGTGCGTGTGTGTGTAAAAGAATACCAGATTCTTTTTATTGTCTTTTATTTTCCCATCTACCTGTCAATCACTCCAGGCAAATATCTTCCTCCCTCCGCCCTTTTCCCATTATCAATTAGTTTCTTTTCCTTGTCAATTAATCGCATCCTTTCTTTCTAATTCCTTCACTTCTACATTTGCCTTATCTTCCATCCAAGCTATATAGATCGCCCTTCTCCGCTACCTCCTCCTCTCCATCATAATAAAGAAGGAAAATGAATATATGAACATTTTCCTCTCTCTATTACACACTTACCGATACAGTTCACAAGAGTTTCCCCTGTAAAAATGTGGCTGCACAATCTCTCGTTTTCTCTTCGTCTTTCTCAGGTTTTAAGAGAGAGAGAGAGAGAGAGAGAGAGAGAGAGAGAGAGAGAGAGAGAGAGAGAGAGAGAGAATGTTTAGATGTTATGGTAAAATGTTACAAGAAGTTACTCGTTTGCGATTCTTGCACATTACTTCCTCGCTAAATTTCTATACCACCATGGCACAAGATGGATGACATATCTGGCCCCGCATTCGGCAAAGCTCAGGGCTCTTACAAGTGTATGCAGTGGTCGATAATTAATAAAGTCTTCCTCCTCCCTCAATTCTATGTGAAGGTAACACTGTACTAATTTAAAAGTTCGGTAAGACATAACCTGTCAGCTTTTCTGCGTCCCTTTTCCAATGATATTCTTGATTACACAATACAACGTAACTAGAATCATCAAAACATCCTTGAAGACCCAAAGAACACCCATCATACCTACAAGTGTAAACAAGACTTCAGAAATGTTGTTTTGAGAATACGATCCCTGGGATAAACACTTTGCTATATCAGGATTTGTAAAGCTTTATCACACCGAGGATCCAGAATTATGAACGCATGTTAAGATTGACTGACTGACTGACTGAAAGAAACTGCCACGCAACAACAAGACCATATGGCGCCTAAACCTGAAAGACTTCGCCAAAATATCCAATTGCTGTGTAGTTTTTTTTTTTTTCCATTTTCTTCCATTTCACATAAGCAATTTGAGAGAGAGAGAGAGAGAGAGAGAGAGAGAGAGAGAGAGAGAGAGAGAGAGAGAGAGAGAGATTCATTATTAAGTTACATAACAGCATTGGGAGTTCTACTTTGTTGTGTATAGTTCTGGGGCACCACAATGATCCGCGGCCCCGCTGAGCACTACACAGATCTATGTCGTCACTAATTGCCGGATCTGTGATTGCTGGCAACATCACTCAGGCAGTGTCGTTGCCCCGCGCCACGCACATCTATCCACGTCAGGATAGGTGCTTCGGGCTGGCTTATAGTGTTATTCACCTCCACCGCCTCTCGAGTCATCACGCTGTGCTGCATAACAATAATAAAAAAAAGTTACCTAAGAAATATTAGTTATATTATTTCAGGTCGATCTTGATCAGTTTGTAAACGTGAACCCAGAGCGTAACGATCTTTGTGTACGGTGATGCACTCAACACCACGAGTTCGCAGCTGCACCAAAGAATCAGGTGTGAACGTGTTCTTGCTTCGTGATCTTCCTCCACCAACACTAGACAGGTGAGAGTGTAAGCAAGAAAACATAGATTAACTGAAAATCAATAGCTAAATCATATATCGTTGAGGTAAGCCAGGTGTGCAGATGAGTTACAATCGTGGGCTACAGGTGGCACTTTTATCGTTTATACACATGTGTACATGTACCACTGTACGCCACTCGCACACTCACAATCTGAAAGACTTGTAATGGATAGACACTTCTATTCCAAAGTTCATAAACCTCATGATAAATTAAAAGTGATGTTCATGCACCTTTTATAACACAACTCACTCTTCCATGCGCGGCGGCAGGTCAGGTGAGAAATGTAACAAGGTTTAGGTAGTGTATAACATCATATTTCCTGTGGTTTGAATATTATTACTTTAATTAATGCACATTTTAGCTAAAACGTGTATTCTGAGTGAACTCCACTTCATTCAATGTTGAAGCATGGCACTCATATTGTACATCACCATGGCAGCATTACAGTCACCAGCACCAGTGCCAAGCTTCACGCCGTGGGGTGTATGTAGTGACGTGAGGACCCATGTATGCTTGTAGCCAGTCAGGCAGGGAGTGTCTTCAGCTTAACGAGGTTCATGTGCTCATATCAGGTTACGATATTATCACTGCAGAATTGTATGTATTACAAATGGGGGGCCCTCCTTTGCCATATAGGTCTGTGAGGGGCCTCCCAAATCCTGTTTCTTGTAACGGGTACTTTCCCTCAGTGACGTGATCACACCTATTCAGGAAAGCGGCGAGGAGTGAGTGTACAGATCTCTCGTTTAGTTTTCAAGGACGCCAGATCACATGCTAAATGGTACTAAGACTGAATATTTGATCACTTCTAACAGTCACTCAGTGTAGTCGTAAAAATCAATCAATCAATGAATAAATAAATAAATGCACAAATAAGCAAATGACTATGACAGCAATGGACGCAGTGAGGTGGTGATATTTAGTAGATTAACTGTGGCTCATTGTGAAAAATGTGAAAAAAAATTGAAACATCTATACATAGCCAGTAAATATATATGTTTTTAAAAGCCGATGGTTTTAAGCCAATAAAAAAGAAAGGTATTTGTTTTCTTCATAGATAACATATTCATACAGGTGCTGTGCTGTGAAGCAACATCTGTAGCCTCCTTAATTAAGCAACATCTTTAGCTTCCTGACTAATTAAAGGACACACACACACACACACACACACACACACACACACACACACACACACACACACACACACACAATCAGTAACAAAGAGACTGACAGGCACAAACTGACAGGCGCTCTCTCTCTCTCTCTCTCTCTCTCTCTCTCTCTCTCTCTCTCAATAGTACTTGTAATCTCACAATCGTTAGGGAAAAAAAAGAAAAAAAAAAATAAATAAATAAACTAAAAAAAACTATCGTACCTATCATTTGTGAACAAGTTGAAGTGTTAAATCTGGCGGTATATGTTAAAACCCTCTCACTCGTATGAAAGCTCTAGTGGCGGAATGAGGAAGACGGGCAGAAAGAATCCTAAATTGTGATGCACGGACACACAATGATAAACTGCAACATTAACGTAAACGAGCTTAAGCGTTATCTTGTGGACCTGGTTACGCTTATGTTCACGTTCCCTTAGTGTGGGGTTGGTGGAGGGAGGTTGGGAGACATGAGGGCGAGGCGGTGGGAGGGTAAAACGGGAGAGGAGGAGAAAAGGTGAAACTGCTAAGGAGGAGGAGGTTTGAATAGACCGAGACACGCTGGAATAGGTGAGGAGAAAGGTTGGAATAGGTGAGAAGGAGATTGGAATAGGTAGAAGGGGTGGGGTGTTAGAAAAGGCAAGGTGGAAAGGATGGAGTGTTGGACGAGGCAAGGTGGGACGGGTTGAGGTTGGAAAAGGCGATGTGGGAAGGATGGAGGTTTGATTAGGTAAAGTGGGGAGGGGTGAGGTGCTGCAATAGGTGAGATGGGATGAGTGGGTGTTGGACTAGGAGAGGTGGGACGGGTGGGGGTGTTGGTCTAAGCAAAGTGGGAGGAGTAGAAGTTGGGCGTGTAGGTTGTGGGTGATGAGATGGGTGAGATGGAGGAAGAGTTTTTTTTTTTTCTGTCTCTTTTGAATGTATGTACCTTATTTAGTCGACGCACATAATCAGATCATTAAACAAATACATACCAGGAACACCACTTATCCTATACCAGCATTTTTTTCCATATCACATTAAAAAGGCAGACTATTCTACGACTTACTTATCTGTTCATTGAAGTCGTCAAGTGTCAGGGCGTCGGTATGGGTATATTTCCACCGTTACCTGACAGATCTGAATGCAATAATAATTCAGTGTTCGCTATCTGTTAATATTCTTTCTGTCTTTGCTTTCAACATGTAGTTTTATCCAATGCGTATATAAGATGTTGACGAGTGTTTTTATTTTCCCCTTGGCTTATCTAAAGAAGTTGACCCCTTATTTTGCAATTCTGTTAAAACATTTGTAATTCTAGTCGTTGATAAATATTCCAATTTATAACACACACACACACACACACACACACACACACACACTGAGGGGAATGGCGGATAGTGAGGCGTATATGTAGTAGGTGCAGATGAGAGAGAGAGAGAGAGAGAGAGAGAGAGAGAGAGAGAGAGAGAGAGAGAGAGAGAGAGAGAGAGAGAGAGAGACGCTGAGGATGGGGGCGTGGCTTTCGACGATGACCAAGGGCTGCTGCGGCGACGGCTGGGAGAAGGGAGAGAGGGAGAGAGGCGAGAGGCGAGGACCAGCAACAGGTTAGGGAGAGAGGGAGGGATGGATGAGAGGGCGGGGAGAGGTGACGTCACGTGGCGGAGGATGCAGCGGGCTTATTGGTGACGCAGGAGTGTGTGGCGGGGGAGTGGCCAGGTGACGTCAGCAATGTCAGAGGGGCGTGGCATGTGGCGGCAGCGTGGTGTGGCGGAACAGTCAGTACATACTGTTCGGGTGGGGAAGGAGGGAAGGCACACGAGCGGCGTCTTTCCTTCTCAAATCTCTGAAGCGTCTTAATAGTTACGGCGATCAAACCAATACGTCGGTTAATCTCCTGTCCCTCCAGTCACTGAGGGACACTTTAGATTAGAACAAAAGATAAACATGATATAAAGAAAATACAACTGATTAAAAAGGGAATAAGGACTTTTTTGCTTGTTTTTTTTTCTTTTTACGATCGCCACACGAACGTTCCGGTTGTTGTGGCGTGCTGGACGTGAAGCGCTTACTGCATGTGTCGTGACTCTGTGTGACACTCGCCGTTGTCGTCGCCACTACCGCCTCTTCCTTCTGCTGCTGCTGAGCTTGTTGCTGCTTCATCTACTAGTGTTTGGTACGTTTTTGCTGGAACTTTGTGTGTGTGTGTGTGTGTGTGTGTGTGTGTGTGTGTGTGTGTGTGTGTGTGTGTGTGTTACACATGTGCACCTACATCTATACGTATTATCCGACCAATACGCACGTAAAGGAACACGCACGCGCGCGCACACACACACACACACACACACACACACACACACACACACACACACACACACACACAGTTGTATGTGTATCGTGTTTCGCGTGTTATCGTGTTTCGAGAGAGAGAGAGAGAGAGAGAGAGAGAGAGAGAGAGAGAGAGAGAGAGAGAGAGAGAGAGAGAAACAGACACCTTATCCCGAGGGCGTAGTGACCCTGAATAAGGCCGAGGTCAGGTAAGTGATGGGAGTGCTAATGGTCACCTCAGCATGCTGGATGAGGCACATTGAAGCCTTCAACGTGTCACCTACACCAACACCAAGCTCGACAACAGAAGCAGCAGCAGTGACAACACACCGCCTCCCTCGCTGTGACAGTCTGGAGCACCGCCCTCACTATGGCCCGTATCATAGCACTTTGTTGTCTCGCCACGACATTTACAAAGGCTATAGAGAAGATCAGCCGAGTTCTCACGGGTGCTCCTCTAGTTAATATTGTAGAAATCTTAACTTTACTCTATCGCCACGACTATCTACAAAGGCTATGGAGATAAGCAGGATTCTAAAGGCTGCTTCTCCAGTTAATAATGTAATCTTGTTCAAGTATCCTTAAAACTGTAAAAAAAAAACATCCTTGACAACCCGCGTTACTTCAATTAGAGCCTTTTTAAAATAATCGTCGTGAGGAGAGAGGTGCTTTGCAATATGGCCCAATACTGCTCGAGGCACATAACCGGCAAGTGATGCACACAAGAGACGCCTGAAGGTCATGGCGAGGCACGAGAACGATGCTGAACTACTAAATGCTGGAGGTTCCAATGCCTTATGGCTTCCGCTCCAGCAGCCAGCAGTTAGCGTGTCCTCTCCAGCACGACGGCAGTGTAGCGGAACGCCTTCACTGCTTGAATGGGCCTCCCGCCCCTGTACATGTTTCCGCTTCTCTACACAACTCACGGAAAACATAACGCGGGTGCTACACAACGGTACACGCTATGACGTCAACGTCATAGCGTGTTTTGCTATGACATCTTTGTGTATTTTTCAATTTACATAATGTAATACAAAGACGAAATTGCTGTAAAATAGATGACTAACAAAACGGGTAATTTTGTGTTGAAAACTATGAAATCTGTCCTAATTGAAAAGAGAGAGAGAGAGAGAGAGAGAGAGAGAGAGAGAGAGAGAGAGAGAGAGAGAGAGAGAGAGAGAGAGAGAGAGAGAGAGAGAGAGAGAGAGAGAGAGAGAGAGAGAGAGAGAGAGAGAGAGAGAGAGAGAGAGAGAGAGAGAGAGAGAGAGAGAGAGAGAGAGAGAGAGAGAGAGAGAGAGTCCCTCATATCCCTCAGTCAAGAGGCATCGTGGGTTAGATAGAGAGGTAGTGAAATAGGAGCTAAGGACAATAATTAATCACACAGAAGAGGACGCGGGCAGGATAGTGGAAGAGAGGCAGCGGGAGGCCAGCGTATGAGTGAGCCGCGGAGGATCGTCTTTTACTTAATGGCTTAATACACGGGAAGAAGCCAACAACGTGTGCTTAGTCCCACCCACTGTCACTCCTACCAATGACTCACGGCAAGAATTACTCCGCCAATAAAGGGAGAGTGTTTAGTGTTATGATGACCAAAGTACAGAAGAGGAGATATCAAGACGTCTTTGAGAATAAATTGGCTTTCTTTTTTTTTATTTGATCCTTTAATTTAGTATCCACCTGAGTGACATACTGAGGAGCTTATCTTTTTATTTTCTTTATTTCTTGAGTTTGACATGTTTTGAGGACATTTTGAAACAGCCTGGCATGTTTTGAAGGCATTTTGAGACAGCTTAGCATGTTTTGAAGGCATTTTGAAACGGTTTGGCAAATTTTGACTGCATTTTTAAACAACTTAGCATGTTTTGAGGGTATTTTATGACAGCTTGACATTTTTCGGGACCTTTAAAGACAGTTTGGCATATTTTTCGGGATCTTTTGAGGCAGTTTACCATGCTTTGAGGGAATTTTGAAACAGTTTGGCATGTTTTAAAGGCATTTTGAAACAGTTTGGCATGTTTTGAGGGGATTTTTAAAAGTTTAACATGTTTTGAGTGTATTTTAAGACAGCTCGGCATATTTTTCGGGGCCTTTTGAGACAGTTTGGCATGTTTTGAGGGAATTTTGAAACAGTTTGGTATGTTTTGAGGGCATTTTAAGACAGCTTGGCATGTTTTAAGGGCATTTTTAAAGTTAGCTCGGCATTTTTATTCAGGGCATTTTGGGACAATCTGGCATGTTTTGAGGGCATTTTAAGACAGTTTGGCTATGATAAGACCATTTTATTGACTTTAGGAAGGGTGTACGGAGATCAAAAGTTTAATGCCCAGTCTTCACTATATCAATCCCCACATAAGTTTCTGATTTTTGTTTAGAATTTGATCCTTTAATTTAGTACCCACTGGACTGACATATTGAGGAGTTCAGTTTTTTATTGTCTTTATTTCTTTAATTTCTGACACGTGAGAAAAAAAAGAAAAAAAGTAGAAAGGCCTTAAGAGGTACACAAAGTTGACCACACACACACACACACACACACACACACACACACACATATATGAGCGCGCGCGCACACGTACACGCACCAAGTCTTATTCAGTATTCATAAAAGAAATACCATCTTAATAATACTCTGCTAAGTTACTCATATTCTGGCCACGACTGCACTTATATGGATCACCAATTGAGAACATACAACTATACTATACCACAATGAACTCACACAACCAGTAAGAAAAAGAATAGGTATGTAAATTAATAAATAAAAATAACAGCAATAACAAAAAAAAAAAAAAAGAAAATCAGGTGTATTCATGCTCAAATCTTTCCCACTATACTTAATTAAGCCTCTGAGCCTGGTGTCCTTAATTACGCTCTCCTTTTTAGTCTAATATATAGTTTTTATGAAGCTTTGCAGGTGCTATCTTGAAAGCAGAGCTGCGAGTTGTGTCTAGCAAAATTCTCAATCTAAAAGCATCTAATTTTTGTACAATATCATTTAAAGTTGAAATGGAGTAATTCAATACGTTCCATGGGCAAGAAAACTTTGGAGGGTGTTATCTTGAAAACAGAGAGCTGTAAGTTTTGTCTAAGAAAGCTCTCCATCTAAAATGATATACTTTCATACGATTTATAGTTGGAATGGACTAATCTAATACGTTTCAAGGGTAGCAAAACACACTAGAAGGAGAACATGGCCGAAAACATGAACTAACCCAACACTCATCATCGACAGAGGGCATCGCCTTCACTCTCACTACCTTCCCCGCCAATGTAAGGTCAAGACTAATAAGCAGCAATCTCTTTTTCCTTCTTGATTAATGGGTTCGTGTTTGCTTGATGTTCGTGCGTCAAGTGAAGCCCCGAGGTGACTGAGGACTCGGTAACCTAGTGGTAGTGGTGGTGGTGGTGGCACTCAATAGCTCAATGACAACACGAGAGCCACCAGTCACTAACAGCCCAGGATCACAGAAAAGAGAGAGAGAGAGAGAGAGAGAGAGAGAGAGAGAGAGAGAGAGAGAGAGAGAGAGAGAGAGAGAGAGAGAGAGAGAGAGAGAGAGAGAGAGAGAGAGAGAGAGAGAGAGAGAGAGAGAGAGAGAGAGAGAGAGGAGGAGGAGAGTGAGAGAGTGAGGAGAGAGAGAGTGAGTGAGAGAGTGAGTGAGTGAGTGAGAGAGTGAGTGAGAGTGAGAGAGAGAGAGAGAGAGAGAGAGAGAGAGAGAGAGAGAGAGAGAGAGAGAGAGAGAGAGAGAGAGAGAGAGAGAGAGAGAGAGAGAGAGAGAGAGAGAGAGAGAGAGAGAGAGAGAGAGAGAGAGAGAGAGTGAGGAGTGAGTGTGTGAGTGAGTGAGTGAGTGTGTGTGTGTGTGTGTGTGTGTGTGTGTGTGTGTGTGTGTGTGTGTGTGTACATTGCTGACAAGTTCGAGTACATGTTTGTGTGTGTTCCTAAGTTTCGTCTCAGATTAAACAGACTCTTGTGAAGGTTCCCGAGGTCTTTTTTTCAAGGATATCTTCAAGACTCTGGTAATGATTTAAAGAGTGCAGCCATGAACTGCAGAATATGGCAGTAGAAAGAAGTACCTGGAGCAGCCTCGCTTATTGAATTAAAGTGAAATATATTTTATCATTATTTCTTGAAAACCTATTCCTTTAACCACTTTTTTTCATTGCATGTGCTTATGAAGTTATGAATTGTTGCATAGTGAAAGGATGAAGGCACAATATAGGAACGTTAAAGCTTCAACTCACTTGCTAAACTAATTGATTGACTGGCACTTAGTACACCTTTCCATAATCACCAATCAATTTTGAGACACCTGTACTACTTGTTGTATAGACACATCCAATCACTAAACTAGGAAGATGGTACAATAATGTCTTTCTTTTTTATTGTGAACTGACCAGTAGAGTCTCATAAAGACTGCTAATGTTTTTGTACAGCAGTGAAAGGATTAAGATGTGCATTTTTTTCATTTCCTTTATTGATTTATTATTCTTATGACTTATTTCCTACATATCTACTATCACTGACTACCGGACTCCGCTTCGCTGCCAGAGTGAGAGAGGGACACACGAGCCTCCCATGACATTATGTAAGCAGAATTAATTAGGCTGATCCGTTGTGTGTGTGCGTAGTGGAGGGTGTGGGTGTCAGGACGTACTGGCGGCTGATTACACACACACACACATATTGAGTAACTAATCATCATCATCAGCAGTGTCCTTGAGAGAGAGAGAGAGAGAGAGAGAGAGAGAGAGAGAGAGAGAGAGAGAGAGAGAGAGAGAGAGAGAGAGAGAGAGAGAGAGAGAGACCGCGGTGGTAAGTACACTGTTGACAAGTTCGAGTACACGTGTGTGTGTGTGTTCACGATCGCTTGCTGGTCACCCAGCCAGTCTTCCCCATTACGAAGCGAGCTCAGAGCTCATACTGACCGATCTTCGGGTAGGACTGAGACCACAACACACTCCACACACCGGGAAAGCGAGGCCACAACCCCTCCAGTTACATCCCGTACCTACTTGCTGCTAGGTGAACAGAGGCTACACATTAATAAGAGGCTTGCCCATTTGCCTCACCGCGCCCGGGACGCCAACCCGTGCTAACCACTACGGTGTGTGTGTGTGTGTGTGTGTGTGTGTGTGTGTGTGTGTGTGTGTGTGTGTGTGAGATCATATGTACTTATATATAAACAAAAGTAGCTCTAACAACACTGCTGTTTCCTTTCTTGACAGATCCATAAAAAGACCAATTGGAGGAAAAGGAAGAGAGAAAGAGGAAAGAAAAAGAGGGGGAAGAAGAGAGGAAGAGGAGTGGGGAGAAGGGGAGGGGGAGGGGAGCGGGCGGCATGGTGCCCCCGTGTGGTGGTGATGGCTGCAACCCCGCTCCCCACCACCAACACCACCACCACCATCACCACCAATCCGAAACCCTACAGCACCAACCCCAGTACTACGTGTCCGCCGCCCACCTTCCCAACGCCATGCTGAGGTACGCACGCCCTCGCCCTCATACCCATTCACCATTATCTCTATCCTAATCCCACTTCCCCATTACCACCACCATCACCATTACCATCACCCTCTTATTAACCTTAAAGACATGAAGTACGCACGCCCGCACTCTTATAATCATCACCATTATATCTATTAGCCTAACCCCACCTCACCATTACCCTCATAACCATCACCATTATCTGTATCCTAACCCCATTTCATCTTTACCATTAACGTCTTATTAACTAACGCCATGAGGTACGCACGCCCACACCCACATACGTAACAACACTATTTCTTTATCATTTATCTCTATCCTGACACTACTTCACCATCACCATCATTATCACCACCATTACCTCCTTTCACCACCTTTCTAACACCATGAGGTACGTAAGCCCACCTCATAACTCATCACTTCTTTATTGTCTCTATTCGTCATCACCACCACCATTATTCCTTTGCTAACCCACACTTCACCACCTTCCCAACACCATGCTGTGGTACTACATACTTCTAACCTGACGAAGCAAGCAAGTTTTCCTACCTACCTATGTTTCAATTCCCATCGTAATAACCACTTTACCATCATTATCATAACCCCATGTACCTTACCTTCCTAATACCGCTTGTCCACACCCACACCGGTACTATCATCTCTTATCTTAGCTCCACTTTATCGTCACTATTGCCAGGCTCTAACAACTAAACATTATCACTAGAAACAGCGTAATTTTTGGCCACAATAATACTTACAATATCCGTTCTTAACCCTTTTAACTGCGATAACAAACAACTCACACCACTAGAGGCACTTTACACGAGGAGGAGGAGGAGGAGGAGGAGGAGGAGGAGGAGGAGGAGGAGGAGGAAGGAGGAGGAGCAGGATAAGGGAGGAAGCAGGAGAAAGGAGGAGCAGGAGAAAGGAGAAGCAGGATAAGGGAGAAGCAGGAGAAAGGAGGAGCAGGAGAAAGGAGGAGCAGGAGAAAGGAGGAGCAGGATAAGGGAGAAGCAGGATAAGGGAGGAGCACGATAAGGGAGGAGCAGGAAAAGGGAGGAACAGGATAAGGGAGGAGGAGAAAGAGGGAGGATAAGGAAAAAGGGAGGAGGAGGAAGAGGAGGAAGAGGGAGGATAAAGAAAAAGGGAGGAGGAGGGAGGAGGAGAGAGGAAGAGGAGAAAGGAGGAGGAGGAGGAGGAGGAGGAGGAGGAGGAGGAGGAGGAAGAGGAGGAAGAGGGATGATGAAGAGGAGGAAGAGGGATGATGAAGAGGAGGAAGAGGGATGATGAAGAGGAGGAGGAGGAGGAGGATAAATATATAAAAGAAGGAAATGCTAGGACACTAGGGCATATATGGAAGAAAAGAGAAAAAAGGTTTCCAATGCCCTTTCTATGTGATGTTTATAAAAGGCTTCACTGCGGAGGAAAAATAAACAGCTCGAACAGTATGCCATTAAAAAAAACTGTTTGGCAAATACCCGTCAAGCTAGAGATTAATTCATTCTAAGCCCATTAACCCCTTCAGTACCACGACGTGTTTTCATATTCATTCTGCTTACCATTTAAAGATTTTATACAGCTTCAGATACTTATGTAAGGATTAAAATAGTAAAGACTCTTACCATTAATCTTTTGCCCTCAATAGACCCTTCCTAATGTATATAAAATGTTCTTATTGTACACAAATCTCAAGGTAAAAATGTGTCCCAGCATTGAAGGGTTAACACAATTTCATTTCTATTATAATCTTTCTCATTTCCAGTTCCTGACATGACTATATACATACCACCATCACTCTCACGACTGTTATCATCAGTATTACCATTCCTATCATCATCATTATTCTTATTACTTCTCATATCAGTATTCCCTCAACTCACTTCCACCTCCACCATCTTCACTCTACAGTCACTATCATCATCATCATTCACCACTGTCACCATTCCAAACATCACCACCCTCATCACTATCATCATATCATTAACACTAGAATAATCACCATGCCCACTATTCCCAACCATTACCATCACCACCACCACCACCATCACTACCACCACTACCAACCCCCACGCCATCCCCCCTCCAGCATCACCACCTCTGTCATTACCTGTGTTTATGACTGGTTAGGAGGTTTCTGCAAGGTCGGACAATGCTCGTAAAATTCGATCTCACAGCCCTTGCCAGCATTGTTATCAAGGCAGCCTCCCTCCTCTCTCTCTCTCTCTCTCTCTCTCTCTCTCTCTCTCTCTCTCTCTCTCTCTCTCTCTCTCTCTCTCTCTCTCTCTCTCGTGACACTTCGGAACCGCATTCTCAAACATTCCAGCGGTTATCTCGAAGAAGTGTGTGTGTGTGTGTGTGTGTGTGTGTGTGTGTGTGTGTGTGTCATTATTATATTATCTATGATTTTAGTGATAATTTTACGATTCTACACTGGCCATGGGGAAAATAACAAAGTAAGTGAACGTTTCCAGGCTTTTCATGATTTCAAATACGGTGTTAATGAAGTTTCTACGAGAGAGAGAGAGAGAGAGAGAGAGAGAGAGAGAGAGAGAGAGAGAGAGAGAGAGAGAGAGAGAGAGAGAGAGAGAGAGAGAGAGAGAGAGAGAGAGAGAGAGAGAGAGAGAGAGAGAGAGAGAGAGAGAGAGAGAGAGAGAGAGAGCCCAGAACGTTCCAGTGCACCTGTTGGGAAAATATTAAGTAAGTGACCGTCTTTTTGGCTCAACAAGGAACCCCGGACACTCACCCTTACTAGTCCCTGAATATCTACGCCATTTTACTTAACACGATAGAGTTCTTAAGGGAATTAACGTGTTGCTTAGCAATATGAATCTGGCGCCTGTATTGCCAAACCACCACCACCACCACCACCACCGTTTCTACCATTTTCATTATCAACGTACCACCACCGTTACTCTTCCAAACCTCTTTACCATTAACGTTACCACAGCGTCTTGATTCTACTACTTCCTACATGTCGCTGGATATTCGTCCATTGAGATATTGTAGTCTGTCATATAGGACCACAACATCTCAATATCTCCGTTAAATCGAGGGTCGAGTGCAATTAGCAACACCAGAAGCAATGCGTGATGTCCTTAAAAGCCTCTACAAGTTAGCGATGAAAGAGGATCCAATATGCAACTTATTTCCGGTTCAAAGAATGGAAGTGAAGAAGTAAGGACGTCTCAGTGCTTGGCAATTAGGGAAAGATGCACCAGGAGGCATTTAAAAGGTTGATAGCGATTCAGTCTGTACCGTCAATGAGGGATTGCCACGTGTAAAGGTCTGATGACTTCTTGCAACTTCCTTTACATTCTCATCAGTCTTCCCTCATTAATCACCACCGATCTTTGAATAAAAATTCTCAAGGTGCTTCAATACACTGTTCCTTTCCTGCCATGACATCATGTTCATAGTTATCAACATTTTCATTTATCTATTTACCACCTTCCACCTCTCTGTCATTCTTTATCTTCGTGTTCAGTTTTGGATAGTGTACTTCACAAAACTTAGAAGTCCCAGAGGAGAAATGACTGAGTAACAAAATTCAGTTAAGGAGGAGACTTCAAGTTACGATGATGATGATGATGATGATGAAAAAAAGGAGGAGGAAAACTCAACAAAACAGCAGATGATTATCAAACGAACATATTCTTCTCGATAATTTCACCTCTCTCTCTCTCTCTCTCTCTCTCTCTCTCTCTCTCTCTCTCTCTCTCTCTCTCTCTCTCTCTCACACACACAAATACATACAAAAAATAAGTCGGCATTCTTTCTTCTATCACGATATCGAGTTGATAATTGCCACCTGCCCAGCACATCAACACACCACCACCACCACCAATACCATCCGCCTCTCAGCCTCACGGGGGAGACTCGAAGACAGCAGTGGGTAAAGAAAATGAAATTGTGCACCTTAGTTGACGCTTTGTTCCTCTCGCGGGGGATACGAGATACGAGGACTGGCGGAAAGAATGGAAGTGAATAGCGGGTTCTCTCAATGCTGCTACAAAGATGAAGTTTGAGTTTTATTTAGGTTACTGTTACTGGTGGTGCTTTAACCCCTTCAGTACTGAGCCGCTTTTTTACCTTGAGTTTTGTGCGCGATTTGATTTGATTGTATTTACATTAGGAGTGTGTATGCAGCTCAGAGGATTAATGGCCACAGTTTTCGCTATTTTAATCTGAAGCTGTATAAAATCATCAAATAATAAGCAGAATGAAAATGAAAACGCGGCATGGTACTGAAGGGTTAGGTTCTTGGTTAGATATGTTTTTTTTTATCTATTTATTTATTCATTTGTTTGATTATTGTACTTTTTATGCACTAGAGAGGAGACCCGAGGCAAACATGGATCGCTGATAAATGACAGCGGGTTCTAAACAAAGTAAATAAACAAAAACAAAAATAAAATTATATTCTTGTGTGAGACTAAAGTTGATGCGCCAATTTTAGCAACATTCTTTCGTGAGAGAGAGAGAGAGAGAGAGAGAGAGAGAGAGAGAGAGAGAGAGAGAGAGAGAGAGAGAGAGAGAGAGAGAGAGAGAGAGAGAGAGAGAGAGAGAGAGAGAGAGAGAGAGAGAGAGAGAGAAGGGCATGTGTGCTAAGTAAAATTGATGGGAGAGAGTTATTTACATGAGGAAGGCTTAAGGCTGGAAGATGAAAGAAGAAAAACTCACACGTAGCAATATAAAGATAAAAAGAAAATAAAGTAAAAATAACACACCAAAGGAAGACGAACGGGGAGAAAGGGATAAGGAAAACACAGAATAAAGACAAATAAAAAAAGAATGTACACAGATAAGATGAAAATGTGAGGAAAGAGAAAGGGAAGGGAGAATAAAAAGCAAAATTGGAGGAAAAAGAATACAAAGGATGGAAGGAAGAAATAATGGAATGAATGAATGAATGAATGAATGAAGGAAGGAAAAAGGAAGAAAGGAAGGAAAAATGTAAGGAAAGAAGAAAGGAAGGGAGGGAAGGAGGAAAGGAAGAATAGAAGGAAGGAAGGAAAAGAATGGAAGAAGGAAAGGAAGGAAAGGAAAGAAAAGAAGAAGGAAAGGAAGGAAGAAGGGAGAAAGGAAGGAAGGATATTAAGAGTTGTTGAGAGTACCAAGTCACGTTGTCCTGTGTGTGTGTGTGTGTGTGTGTGTGTGTGTGTGTGTGTGTGTGTGTGTGTGTGTGTGTGTGTGTGTGTGTGTGTGTGTGTGTGTGTGTTGACTTAAAATCAATCCAGTACACAAACATACACACACCCACCCACCCAACAAACCACCTACACACCCCCGTGCTCCATCAGCACACACACAGCCCACTAGCCACTCGCTCTGCCCCCACACACCCTTGACAACCATTAGCGCCTCGTGACGGTATGTTTGGACCGCATAATGAGGGACCTTCGAGGCTGTCTACCACCAAGGCCTACCACAGCCAATATTTACCCCGCCTCAACCGAAGTATACGAGATATAGTAATTTTTAGGTGTTCTTTTGTGTGTTGAGGGAAAGCATTGTGTTCCTAAGCCTTTGTAGTGTCATCTCTTATATTTTACGTGTGATTTTGAGTGTTGGGGAAATTACTGTGTTTCTAAGCCTTTTGTAGAGTCATTTCTTACATTTTGCAAGAAGCTATTTTGAATGTTAAGGGAAAGTATAGTGTTCCTAAAACTTTTGAACATTTTACTTTTTACAGGGTTTTACATTTTACAGGGTGAAGTGGATGATGCTTGGCGTTTGAAGGGTGATATGGGTTTTTTCTTGATTCTAGTGGTAGGTTAACAAGTAGCTATTCCACATCATCAAAGGAAAATCACTCACAGGTATACGATCTATTTTTATTTTCTATGAGCTTCAAAAATTTGTCTGATAAGAAACCAAGTGTGTGTTATTATGGACCAGAGTGGCAGATGGTTCTTCGTCTTTTCGTGATATTTTTATCGTTTCTTCCATTGAAGGTTTTGATTTGCTCTTCTTCACCCATTAGCAATCAAGCGTATAATTCACACCTATTCCATTAGTTCTTACATTCCTGCGGTGAATCCGGATAAAAGAGTCAATTCTCGTCCAAACAGCGGGAAATGTGATTTGACTGATTCACTATTCATGCATTCACTCACACGTGTTTGTCCGTCCGTCAGTCAGTCTGTTTGTCTGTCCGTTTCTCAAGACATCCCTGAACGTTATCAATAGATGTCAATATAATTTGTGGAGAAAAGTTAGAGCCTTAGGCCGAGAAATAACAGGGTGAGGTTTTGAGTTATGAATGTTGATTTAGGAATTATTATTATTATTATTATTATTATTATTATTATTATTACTTTTATTATTATTATTATTATTATTATTATTATTATTATTATTATTATTACCATGGCTATTTTTTTCATCTATTTCAAAGTTTCCTAAGATTTCATGGGCGTAACGATTTCACAGCATATTTTTGTTATAAAAGAAGAAAGCGAGTATATAGACAGGCTGAGAATAAATAACGCCATATAAGAAGACGAAAAGACTATAAATAAATAAAAAAAAAAAATAGTGTGCATAAGAACAGTACAGTATTTCTATTTTCTGCTTAGTAAGGTGTTCTCTCATACAAGTCTACGGATCATACGAACCACGTTTTAATAACTCTACAGGTATTATTCACCATGTTTCATTTCACTATACTAAGACAGTTTACATACATTTCCAATTCATGCGTGACGCTGGTGGAGACGTGCACCTTCTCACTATTTTCTAACTGCTTATGAATCGACCTGATGTAAATTTTGACGGAGGCTTTGTCGTATGAATGAGTTCCGCTAAATCCATCTTGTATCACGTTCATATCCCTGCGAATCAATACTCTTGACACACATTAGGAATCATTATACAATGCACTGTAAACTCCATAATAATTTGATAAGAATTTGGAAAGGAAGGCATGAAAAAAAAACTAATCTCACAGGGAAGTGCCACTGTTAAGATAATACTTCCCGCCTTACAACTGAACTGAACTGAACTGTGGCCCGCTGCTGCCGTGTCTGTATGTTCTAATTCCTCTTATATAAAGCTATTTTCCTCGATAACTGATGCTCCTCCGATATGTTACTAGTAGTCATAGTATTGTACATCTCTGTGCATTTACCCCGACAATGTGAATCTAATGTGACTGAACGAACGAACGAAAACTTTGTCGCATGGCTGTGGTTTATTGTGACGCGACTATATCGTCTGGTGTTCTTCTCCCACTTAGCTGGCACTCCCGATAGCCGATGCTGTTATGACGCGTGAAGATTCGTTAAGCATTACCCACTCAATACTTCTACACACTGAAAATCCAAAGTAAAATGCATCGTAGTAGTAGTAGTAATAGTAGTAGTAGACATATAAATAGAAGTAGTGGTAGTATAACAAGGAAGCATACGAAGATAAAACGATCAACAATAACCCTACTATACTACTAATGCATATTCTACGAGTTAAACACAAAGGAATAAGTTAAGGGTGAGAGAGAGAGAGAGAGAGAGAGAGAGAGAGAGAGAGAGAGAGAGA
This sequence comes from Portunus trituberculatus, assembly GCF_017591435.1. Taxonomy (NCBI): domain Eukaryota; kingdom Metazoa; phylum Arthropoda; class Malacostraca; order Decapoda; family Portunidae; genus Portunus; species Portunus trituberculatus. Next base: position 24,429,367 of record NC_059297.1, read on the forward strand.
GAGAGAGAGAGAGAGAGAGAGAGAGAGAGAGACGAATCACAACACAGAGGACAAATAAAACATCTCACCATACCGTTGGCGTGAGGAAGTGACGACGCACTACACTTCAAGCGGTTCCGCCTCCGTCAGCACACGTGTGAGCTTCTTAGTGCCTCAATAGCCTTGGCAACCGCTGGAATAGAGAGACCCATGCAATGATATCATACGAACCACTTGGTGTTAATTCTATAGCATCGTAGTAGTTGGTTTACTATTATTTTTTCCCTTTCGTCTTTCTGATATGAAAAAAATATTGAGGTAGTGATTGTCTTATTTCAGAGGTTTAGGTTAGTTTGAGTAGATATGATTAATAAATATATGATCTAGTGTGTGTGTGTGTGTGTGTGTGTGTGTGTGTGTGTGTGTGTGTGTGTGTGTGTGTGTGTGTGTGTGTTAAGCGAGTGGGTGGGAGTCATTGACCGTGTGAAAAAAAAACGTGAGTGATTGACAGAAAGAAAGAATGAGTAGAGAGAGAGAGAGAGAGAGAGAGAGAGAGAGAGAGAGAGAGAGAGAGAGAGAGAGAGAGAGAGAGAGAGAGAGAGAGAGAGAGAGAGAGAGAGAGAGAGAGAGAGAGAGAGAGAGAGAGAGAGAGAGAGAGAGAGAGAGAGAGAGAGAGAGAGAGGGCGTTTAACTATGGTGAGTGAATGAGGCTGATTTAGCGGAGAAAAAATATATATAAAACATCATTCTATCTTCCTCTTCCTCTTTCCCTCTTCTTCCTCCTTCACCTCTACCCTCCCTTCCCCTCTCCTTCCTCCCCACCAGTGTCACCCTATCCCAAACCTCCCTTCCCCACAACTCTTCCCCTCATATTTCTCCCGCATTCCACTTCTCCCATTCCTTCTCTTCCTCCCATTTCTCCTACCCTCCTCCCTTCCCCCTCCCTAGTTCTTCTACCCTTTCCCCATCCCCCCTCTTCCCCCCCAAGAGCTGACCTGAGGGTGTAAGGTAACCAAGGGTATCGAGAACGAGAGAGAGAGAGAGAGAGAGAGAGAGAGAGAGAGAGAGAGAGAGAGAGAGAGAGAGAGAGAGAGAGAGAGAGAGAGAGAGAGAGAGAGAGAGAGAGAGAGAGAGAGAGAGAGAGAGAGAGAGAGAGAGAGAGAGAGTGTTGTGAAATAGTTGTCCTCCTCCTGTTGTGAAATAGTTTATAAAGTAAGAATAGGAAAAATAAAAAAAATATTGCTAAGTTTCCCAAAAGACGACACTAACAACACGATCCATACACATGAACAGCGTTTCCCGTAGCAAGGTTAAGAAATCTGTACGTTTTTTCCTTATTTTAACGCGGGTTATATGTTGGTGATACTTGGTTGCGACGCTTTCCAGACTGCTGCTGTCAAACGCTGTCAGACATTGAGGGAAGCCAAGGAGTCTCTATGATATACTGACTACCCAGCGTGTGTTTGTGATTCAGTTTGTTATCCTGTGCTTTCAACTGTATCTTTTGGAGGTGTGTCATTGAGTGTCTATTATTGTCTATTTTGAAGTGTTACTGTGCTCCTATTTATGTTAGTCCGTGTTATCAAGTCAGCGTCACTGTTATCGGATACTAATGAATGTCTTATTAGCAGCTCTTTCAACTTTTTAATAACTCTTTTACACAAGTTTTTTCGGGGTTCATTGTGTATTATGCAGCTTTATTATAATTTTTTCTATCAGTCATTTCTATTATTATATATCATTATTAAAATCAATGCTATTCATATCATTACTAGCTCTCCCAGTTCTTTACTAACTGTTCTACACACAAAGTATTTCTAAGTTCAGTTTGCATTCTGTAGTTCTTACTATTATCAATATTATCAATCATTACCATCATTATAATGAACGCTATTTGTATCATTATTACCATTACCATAATCAACACTATCTACATAATTACAAAATACTTCTGAGTTCAGTTTGCATTCTGTAGCTTTTATTTCAATAATTATAATCAATCATTACCATCTTTATAATGAACACTATTTGTATCATCATTAGCTTCCTTCAATAACAATAACAAACAATACTGTCATCAACTCTGGCTGGCATTATGAATAGCTCTTTTCTTCTCCTTTAATCTACAAAAGCCTTTCAGCTCACTTGTAGCGTTAAGAGCCTTTGTGTACACCAGACCAGTTAGTTCACCACCCTACCCACGACCACACTCTTCCATGCAAGGCTCCAGTGCTGTGTTAGTGCTGGGAGTTGCTGGAAATAGTAATATTACCCCAAGGAAAATAACCGTCTATTCCACTATACAACTATTCATTCACCCAGCTTGCATCCCCGGTCCTTCTCT
>NC_059297.1:24436689-24439189 GCF_017591435.1 Portunus trituberculatus
ACGGTGCTGCCATTTGTGTCAAAGTGTTATTGTAATGAGAAAAATGTACGAAATTCAAACAGATTATTGACTGGTTACTTTTCTTAACTTTTTGTCATCTTTTTACGACTATCTTTCTTCTCAATATGCGCGAGCTCTTTATGACATTCAGTAATTCGTTTATCAAATCCCTACAACTGCTAAGGGAGGAAAGATGAAAAATGGGACGACAAATCAAAGGAATGACGTCATCAAGCTGGTAGTACATTGAAAGGATTATCTTTTTTTTATAAGAAAGGAAAACTGGCCAAGGTCAGCAAAAAGAATAAACAAAAATGCCTGCTTAGTTTTCAGTCCCCGTGCAGGTCCGCGAGTTAGCCAAAAGAAAGGTATAAATGTTTTGAAACTTTCTTAAACGAGAACAAATCACATGTTACATTACGTTACTGAGCTTAACATGACACGATTTACGGCAAGGCATTCTAACCTAGCCTCAACTAACCTTGCGTCACCCAATATGCTCTATAGCCAGAGGAACCACGGCTCATCCCCTTGGCAGCTGGCTCATCCCGACGGCAGGCAGCTGGTGCGGCCTTCATGCAGCTCACGGTCACTGAATGCCAGTCACTCTGCAGGAAATTGAACAGTGTGATGAATTTCACTGATTTTCGTACATCTGTATTGTTGCGGCCTTCAGGGAGAGAGGGAAAGGAGAAATGTGAATCAAGACCGGTACATTTGGTATCGTAATGCTCCAGCTTCTTTATTGCGTGACGAAATAATGGAATGGTAAGCGGATCTTTGCATCGGTGCATATAACAGTGTATGGGTATACATGTGGGTATTATTGGAAAGAAAGAAAAATATAGTTCACCTCTTCTTTGCTTTCCAATACTCTGATCCAATCTCCACATTATTACCACGCACTAAATCGCCGCGCGCTACGTGTCCTGAATGCATTCCCAAGGCACTCACTCCCTGCAAGCACAAATCCCTGCAGAGACGCGATGTCCTTCATGATCAAACACACTGAAGGTTAGAACGAGGTCATTTATTTTGCGCCTCACAATAATCAACTTTAGCAACGTGAGAACTTCCATTACAGTCACGACATTTAATGGAGTGTGTCTCTGAAGCTTCGAACCGCGTTAAGCAAACCCTTGTTAAATGTATATTACTGTTACTGTGTCGAAACCCTGGTGCTGCATAGGTCCGTAAGTCTCTCTCTCTCTCTCTCTCTCTCTCTCTCTCTCTCTCTCAGTGACGTCATTTGTGAATTGACCAATCATTTAAAGGGGATAATTGTGCGGTTCCTGCTCCCTCCCTCTTCCCCTTCCCCCCCTTCTCTATTTTCTCTTCCTTCTTCCCATAGGACACCCTCTCTCTCTCTCTCTCTCTCTCTCTCTCTCTCTCTCTCTCTGTGTGTGTGTGTGTGTGTGTGTGTGTGTCAACAGGTGCAGTACACAACGTTAGGGTTAAGCTTGTGTTGTTGTGTGTCCCTGCTCCCATGCCTTACTTCCTCCCACACCACCTGCTGGTCTCGTGGTTCCCAGACAGGTGGTGACACTGAACTTGTACCCCGTCAGCCTCTGAGTGACTAATGAGTACCGTCTCTGCTTAGCCACTCATTACCTGCCTCACCACTTCTGTTGTTGTTATGACGTGACTTCTTGTCGTATTAAAGAGAGATATTTTCTCTTTGTTCTGATTCACTAAAGGTTGAGGGATTCATTATGTATCAGCCAGGTGTTCTCGTCATCTGCATGTTATTGGATCTAGAGCAGCGGCATCTATCGCCAAGCTTTCCAATTGGTGTGTTGAATGTTGTATCACCTCGGGGCAAGTTGTTAATGTAAATATTACGATTATTATTTTTTTTATGTAACAGAGGAAATCCGGCCAAGCGCAACAAAAACGATTAAACAAAAAAGCCTCAACTTGCCATTTCCAAATCCAAAACTATAGGTAAAAAAAAAAAAAAAAAAAAAAAAAAAAAAAAAAAAGACACTGGAATTGCAAAGTGTCTTGAAAATCACCGAGACTCACAACACTCCCTACGTAAAGGAGGAGGCAGTACACACACACCTCCTGAAACGATCATTACTCCCAGTGAAGTCTAATAGCACTGGTTCACGGGGTGCTGTGACCTATCATTAACCCCTTCAGTACCATGACGTGTTTCTGCATTCATTCTGCTTACTATCTAGTGATTTTATACAGCTTCAGAAACTCATGTGAGGGATTACAATAGTGAAGACTGTGGTAGTTAATCTTCTGACCTCCACAGATCCTTGCTAGTGTCAATAAAAATGGTCTAACGGTACACAAAGCTGACGGTAAAAATGCCTATCGGTACTGAAGGGGATTAAAGCCATCTGTGATCTCACAAAATGTTTCCCTTTGTGTCTCTCTTCCTTCACGCAAAACTACATGCATCTAACTAAACATGCTTTCTTCACGGAGAATTTAAAATTGAAAAATAAATAAAATAAATAAAAAAAGACTCATATATCATCACTGC
>NC_059297.1:24441689-24461689 GCF_017591435.1 Portunus trituberculatus
TCATCATCATCATCATCATCATATTCGCATTAGCACCACCTTCACCATCATTCTTTACTTGGCATCACAAAATCATAACCAGTAAGAAAAATAAATGCAACCTTTCGCTCAACTCTGACGCCATACACAAAATCAGTCAACCTTTCGCTCAGTAACGCAAAGAGTCCGCTACTACACCTCACAGTGATACAACGCACGTGCACTCTACGGATGTGAGGTAGTGGCAGTGAGGTGCGGTAAGAGCAGTATCGCAGTGCCTCACCAGAGCAGAGCATCAAGAAAGAGGAAGACGGAAAACCCAAGGGAGGTGTACAGCTAGGGATGTCTTAACTCTTCTTCTCACACCTGCTTCCCACACTGATTGGATTATGACAGGGTGGTGATGGTGATGGTGGGGGAAGTAGTAGTAGTAATAGTAGTAGTAGTAGTAGTAGTAGTAGTAGTAGTAGTAGAAGCAAGAGAAAGAAGAAGAAGAAGAAGAAGAAGAAGAAGAAGAAGAAGAAGAAGAAGAAGAAGAAGAAGAAGAAGAAGAAGAAGAAGAAGAAGAAGAAGAAGAAGAAGAAGAAGAAGAAGAAGAAGAAGAAGAAGAAAAGAAGAAGAAGAAGAAAAAGAAGAAGAAGAAAAAGATGATGATGATGATGATGATGATGATGAAGCGGAAGCAGAAGAAAAAAAAAAAGAAGAAGAAGAAGAAGAAGAAGAAGAAGAAGAAGAAGAAGAAGAAGAAGAAGAAGAAAAAGGAAGAGGAAAAAGAAGACAAAGCAGAAGTGGTAGCAGTAGTAGGATAACAGAAATGGAATTACGTATATGCAACAACAGTAACAACAAAAACAATAATAATAATAATAATAATAATAATAATAATAATAATAATAATAATAATAATAATAATGATAATAAAAAGGATAAAAATAATAACCATAACAATAATCGCTTACGGGACGAGAAGCGGTGTGTTCGACGTGGTGCGGGCGGTCGTGGGCAATGCCGACAACAACCAGTGTTCTCCCAGGCTGATAGATAGACCAGGTCACGAACTGAACACACCGCTTCTGGTCCGATCAGCGAAATTAACGAATGAAGGTGGAAGGGATACAAAGGATGAAGAGACGGAGCCGTGGTACAGTGGAACCATGCGTGCTTTGGGGTCCGAGGGGTCTCCAAGCGCACGGGTTCGAATCCTGTCCACGGTCCGAGTGTAGGTTGGGCTTCCTCACTCGGGGCAACGGTTTCCTAGCGGGTGGACTTTAAGATAGGAGGTACCTCAAAAAAGTATCCCCTTTAGCCCACATGGTTTAAATAAAAAAAAGGGAGGAGAGGAGGAAAAGAGGAAGGAAGAGCAAAATGAAAGAATTGACTGCATCTGGTGATTTGGTAACATTGGGTCCAGTTAGTACTTGGATGGGTGACTGCCTGGGAAAACCGGATGTTATTGGCATTGCAGCGACCACACCACGTTGAACACATAGCAGAAATAATAAGCATCACCCATCATTATCACTGTCTCTTCGCTGAGTATGCTAAACAGTGACCGATTTATACGTATTTTCATAGGCAAAGGTATTTCATTTTACCAACGTTAATTTCAACCAGAATTTTCAACTATTTAACATTATAGTGATAGGTGGCGAAGGGATACGCGGGCTGTGGATGAGTACTTTATTCCTGACCACAGCCCGCGTATCCCTTCACCACCCTTCCACAAGTTGTCATTATGTTCTTACAATTATAGTGATACATAATTTAACAAAGACTCTGCAACATCAACAACAAAATAAATAAATAAAGAAAGAAAGAACACACACACACACACACACACACACACACACACACACACACACACACACACACCTATGAGAATCCATATAACCATCCGTGTGGCCTCTGAAAGTAAACCTGATAAGAAACGAAAGCATTTCAAAGTACAGGCTTTAGACTAAGAACAAGCGAATTCGTGTTGGTGAGGGGACGCGTGCACAGATGCTAATGGTGCACAATACTCGCACGTCACGCTAAGTGGTGGTGCCATGTTAAGAGTTCCCGGCGGCCAATGTCCTTTTGATCCACCCCTCCCACTCCTACCAACACTAGTAACAACAACAATAACAACAGTAACAATTGCAAGTCACGCCCCCATGATCCCCATTATTCATCTCTATTACCATCTCTTCCACCTGTCATCCCAACACTGCTGCCAACAACGAAAAGGTCAATAAAACTAACAACAACAACCATGAACACAGCAATCTCGTTTGTATTCTCTCTCTCACCCACCTTCATCCTCATTTAGTCATTCCTCTTGTCTTTTCTCTATACCATGTCTTCTTTCTACTACTCGTCCCTTCCAACCTTTTTTCCTCGTCTTCAGTCATCATATAACCGCATTTATTACAATTTTATTCCCAAGTCCTCGTTACCTGTGAGATACAAAGTGTTCCCTTAATTCTACATAACCATTTCCTTCCAGTTGGTATGTTGGCAAGGGAAGAAGGCAGGAAGAAACTTGACTCTGTTCTATCCTCTTCTCTCACGCATTGCTTACTGACGCCATACAATGAATAAAACAAATGAAGTAATGATTCTGCAGACATCCTTCTCTTATACTCGGAGACCAAAAAGGATTCCAGGTGCACTTGTCTTCATCACCTGTAATCTTACGCAAGACTCTCTCTCCCCTCCCTCGCAGCCTGGGCAAGACAACCTACTTGGACGGGAACTTGCTCCTCGGCGGTGGATGAGGCGGGACCGCGATGGGTGATATACCAGGTGGTGTTCCCGGCACTGGTGGGCGTGGGCGTGATGGCCAACCTGTTGAACCTGGTGGTGCTGTCCCGCCCTGCCATGCGTGGTGTGGCCTACAGGTATGTGTGTGTGTGTGTGTGTGTGTGTGTGTGTGTGTGTGTGTGTGTGTGTGTGTGTGTGAGAGAGAGAGAGAGAGAGAGAGAGAGAGAGAGAGAGAGAGAGAGAGAGAGAGAGAGAGAGAGAGAGAGAGAGAGAGAGAGAGAGAGAGAGAGAGAGAGATAGCCTGTACGCACGCAAAGAAAGACATATAAGCTGATACTTCTAATCAGCGAGTAGTGTGTGTGTGTGTGTGTGTGTGTGTGTGTGTGTGTGTGTGTGTGTGTGTGTGTGTGTGTGTGTGTGTGTGTGTGTGTGTGTGTGTGTGTGTGTGTGTGTGTGTGTGTGTGTAGGAACTAGACACAGGGAGGCCAGGTGATGAATGAACCAGTTAGCAGGCCATGATGAGGCTGGTGTGATAAGTGACAGCGACATGCCTCTGATCTCTTCTCTCAGGTACCTCAACCACCTGGCGGTGAGTGACCTGCTGTACCTGCTGTTCAACGTGCCCTTCTGCCTGGAGGACTTCGTGCGGGTGTCAGCGTCGGGGCAAGCGGCAGGGCGGAGCAGCGCGGTGTACTACGCGTACGTGGGGGTGCCGCTGGTGAACATGTTCCTCACCATGAGCGAGTACATCGTGGTGTGGCTCTCCTACGACCGTTGCCTCGCCGTCTGCTGGCCACACAAGTTCTCGGCGAAGCAGCGACTACGCGTGGTGCGGGAGAGGTGTGGCCTGTCCCTGGCACTGACGATGGCCGTGTACTGCCTCAGCCCACTCAGCCAGACCTACCAGTGCGAAGGCGCCATCTGCTGTGTCATCGACAGCCAATACAGTCACCTCGGGTGGTTCATGGGATACGAACTCTTCAGGAAATCTATTCCAGGTTCTTGCCAGCGCTGCTCGTCACGGGGTTCAATGTGGCCATCGTGGTGACGCTGCGCCGCCTCCACCGCGAGAGGGGCGCCGAAGATGTCATCAACGAGTCACGGCAGGAGCGTGAGCGGCGTCTGTTTGTACTGCTGGTGGCAGTTACGGTGCTGTTCTACGTGACGGCCTTCCCCAGTGCAATGTACAAAGTGCTGCCTGGCGCAGACCCGCGCCTCGAGAGTGTGCTGCGCCCCATTGCTGACATGCTGGAGGTGTCCGGCCACGTGTTCAACTTCGTGCTCTACTTCCTCTTCAGCCCTGACTACCGCAGGACTCTGGTAGGCATGGCGGCGCCCCCAGACAAGTCACGTGCCGGACATCCACACTTCCATTCCTCTAGCGCCATTCCACTATGAGTCCCCACCGCCGCGTCCAATCTCACCCTCACGGGGGGACACTCGAGTCCCTTTACGCCCACGGCTTGGTTCAGGACGGAGATAACGAGGCGAAGGGAACCACACTTATGCCAGGCTCAGGAAACAGGAAAAGACGAAGGGATGCAAGTGGAAACATAGAACAGGTGAAAGGAAAAGTAAGAAAACATGAAAATAAAGGTCAATCACGCGTGATTATAAAACAGGAAAAAAGTGAAAAAAACAAGAAATGAATGTCAAAGAACTGAAAACAAACAAGACAAACACGAAAACATGGAAACGAAAAAAAAAAAAATTAAAAGGGAAATACGAAGGAGAGATAAAAGAGATTAGTGAGCGACAGATAAAAACATCAGATCTAAAACAAAGGAGAGATAAAAGAGAAGATTAGTGAGTGACAGAGAAAAAACAACATATCTCAAACAGGTGGAAAGGCGAACAATGGAACAGAAGGAAGGAAAACGTAGAAGAAAAAAAATGGGAAAAAAAAGGAAATAGATAATACAAGGATATGAAGAAAAAAAAAGCAGAGAAAAATAATAGGTGGAAAAGGAGAAGAGAAGGACAGTAGAAATAACGTGATAAATGAGAGAATACAGTAAACACAGCAAACGGGGGAACCCAACGAAGGTGTGTACATTAGCCGTCACGTGACCTAACCCAACTAGACGATGAAGCAGTGTTTGTTTACTCTCTCTCTCTCTCTCTCTCTCTCTCTCTCTCTTCATGAAAAGTGCCATGAGTAACTACTACTACTACTACAACTACTACTTCTACTACTACTACTACTACTACTACTACTACTACTACTACTACTACTACTACTACTACTACTACTACTACTACTACTACTACTACTACTACTACTACTACTACTACTGCTATTACTACTACTACTACTACTACTACTACTACTACTACTACTACTAACCAATACAGTATTTGGCACTAAAAACTACTTAAACCCCTAGAGAGAGAGAGAGAGAGAGAGAGAGAGAGAGAGAGAGAGAGAGAGAGAGAGAGAGAGAGAGAGAGAGAACGAAAAAAGTGGAAATTGAAAACTCATCACTCTTATTACTATTTGGAAAAAAAAGGTCGACAAAAGAAAGGAAACGAAAACTAGAAAAATGAAAATAAATGAAATCAAGGAAAAGTGAAGTGAGACAAAACACAAAGGAGACACAAACTGTAAGGGAGAGAAGTGAGGTAAAGATGCCGAGCCGCTTTTGGCACTCACCACTGGCACTGAACGAAGGGCTACACTGATATACATCCCCTGCTGTGCTCTGGTTGTTGTTATTGTTGTTGTTGTTGCTGTCACGTGTCTATGGCTAACCTCAGTATTATTATCATTATCATTATTATTATCATAGTCGCTGTAATACATATGCATCTATATACATATATATTTGTACTGTTACTGTCTTTCTGTTTGTTTGTTTGCTCCTGTTGGTGTAAGAAGAAGAGAGCTGTAGTAATGAAAACACAAACATGTAAGGTTTGTATTCAGATAAGTATTTAGATTCGTGTTCTTAAATGTGTTGAGCTTTTAAAGAGAACTGTCTTCATAGGCCATGGGATGTCGCGTCCTGTTCTCACGACTCCTTTCCCACTGACGGTGCTCAATCCACTAATCTCAAGTACTACATCACCTGCCTGACAGCGTGAACCTTACAGACCACGATCGCTGTATTACAATTTTTTTTTTCCAAGTCAAGATATTTTCATTAAAAAGAAATCACTTATCATTGTTCACTGAAAACCAATAAGGCTTCTGAACAAATCTATATACGTGCATTTTTTTTCTCTATCCCAACTAGAATCCAGTTTTCATTCTGTTGAAAAACATGTTACATTGGAAACGTTAAGCAGTCTGGCGCTGGATATTGCTTAAAAATTCTGTAACGACTGAGAAACACATGAAGCCAAAAAAAAAAAAAACGAAAACCTATGGCAAATATGGTAGGATTTGCAACGAAGCTGGAGACAAAGTTTCCGTAACTATATGATATCAATGATCACAAGCTTTATTGGAGAACACAGATAAATTAGACGCACAAAATAGCTTGGGAGCGCTGGGACAGTCTCTGGGAACCCAATGCTGTGAAAGGCTATGGCAACAATTATTTTGGAGAGGTTTGAATATGATCGCTGCCACCAAATATTATTTACAAAAATATAATATAGCAACATTGTGATGAGATATGACTGTGGCACCATCTGGTATTTGGTTAGGTGCATTAATGAGTGTGCAAATCAATACAAAGATAGCATGGATTAGAGGTGGCTGGACAAGCAGGCTCCCCATCCTCACCTCACACTGTCTAGGTCATAATCAACTGACGGTCACGGATATCTTTGTGTTACCACACATTGCAACAATAGCAGTAAATATTGTCAAGTTGATCGCCTCCTATCACAAATTTGGGTTTTTCGAATAGCATTGTTTTACAATAAATATTTGCTCTAATATGACTGTACACATTCAAAACACTTTCCCTCCTTCCCTACATCACTGTCATCTATAAGTGTTTCATTCATGAGCGATGGTAACGTAAGACTGGTGAGCCATTCATTCAAACAAAACGGTGCTTTTCAATTAAACGGGTGTATCAAGTACCTTTCCAATAACATGAACTGGAGTAGTCAGTGTCAAGACTGAGAAAATACTCACAACTAATCTGGGTCCAGATTCACCAAAGAGTAACAAATTTCTCAAGTCTCATAAAAGAAAGAAAAAAAAAAATGCATCTACGGTAAGGGCGATTGGTAAATATTTAAGAAAATTTGGAAGGCACTATTTCCTTTTTTTTTCTTTCTTTCTTTCTCTCTGGATTGGTTTCTAACCTTAGAAAAGTTGGCGATCAGGTAAGAAAGCAGGGATTTCGGTTGAGGAAAGTTAAAAGAGCCAAATACCGCCGCTTACCACTGAAAATAAATAGGGACCCGCTTACTACTGATGCTTGTGCTCTATTTCATATTCATTTATTTATTTAGGTTAGGATGATAACAACAAGGCCAAGAATAAGAACACGGCGATATCTGTGGTGAATGAAAAGATTAAGATAAAGAAAGATGGAGGTAAATTGTACTTAGATTCTCTAGATACTAGGGAAGTTTATGACAGAATGAATAGAGAAATGCTAACTAGAGTGATAGAAAAAGATAGTTAATGTAGTAAGAAGTATGTATGTGGACAAAAAGATAAATACAGACTAGGAAACATGGAAACGGACAGAATAACGGAAGAGTGAAAGATGAGTTAGGGAAGGATGCACATTGTCACCAACCCTTCTTAACTTGTATACGGAGTTAGTTGAAAGATTGAGAAGAAGGAATGCAAGAGGAATGATAAGACAGAGTGCTCTCTTAACACCTTCAATACTGGAACACATTTTTATCTTGAGATTTGTGTACGAATAGACCATTTCATTGACATTAGGAAAGGTCTATGAAGGTCAGAAGTTTAATGGCCACAGTTTTCACTATTTTAATCCTCCACATGAACCTCTGAAGCCGTATAAAATCACCAAATACTAAGCAGAATGAATATGAAAACGCGTCATGATACTGAAGGGGTTAAACAGATAATGATGTGGTTGTGAGTGAATCAGAAGATGAGCTCTAAAATTTCATTCGGAGTGAAATATAGCTGTGAAAAAAGCAAGGTAATCATTGTGAATACGTCAGATGAATGAATGTAACGCAGTATGGAGACTTGGAGAAAATTCATTATAAAAAGCACAAGAACACAAATACAGAGTTGTGGATGAGTCAGTATAGCTGTAAAAAGGCATAGACTGAAAGCATGGGAAACCAATGGGTAAGTCGATTGGAAAGTAGGGAAAGGATGGTAGCGAATAAGAACGACGTGCTGAGGGAAGTCTGGAAGAGTGTATAGTCAGGCCGAATACAGTGTGAATGTTTTTGCAAGGAATGAAAGTGAAATTGACAAGTTAGAAGTGGTGCAGAATAGACAGAGTAGCAAGGGTGGCACTGAATGCACTGAGGTACACAGCCATGGAAGCTTTTAGAGATTATATGAGAGTGAGCACGTTTAAGGAAAGACTTACAAAAAGCGACATGCACTCATGTACAAGGTTATGGTTGAAAGAATGGATGATGCAAGAATAGCAAGAAAAGTATATCTGTGGAATGAGAGTGGAATGAAATGGAGGAACAGACAGTAACAGACAGTAGTGAATTACAAGCTGTGTGGAGGGTGCGAATGGCTGGGAGAAATCAAAACGAGCGTAAATGGGTTGTGAAAAGACGAGGCAGAGTGGGGGAACTAAATGTGAGAAAATGGAAGAGTAAGATAGACAGAGAAGTAAAGTATGTGGGACTGAATGACTGGAAGAATGAGATGGAATGAAAGAGCACTCCGGAATGATACAAGCAGATAGAGGCCCCGATGTATGAGAGATGGTATAATGGTAGCCTGGGTGGTGATCTCTTCCGAGCTAAGACACAGTGTAAGGATATGAATTAAAGGATGGTCTGTGAGTCCCGCAGCAAAATGTTCTAAATGTGTGACAAGGGAGACAATAAGAGTGTCACGAAACGGTGAGCCATGTGGTGCCTGAGTGTGAGAGGTATGACGGAGACAGGAGAGAGAGATAGATGATTCTTACTGAGTTAGAGAATAATAGAAATGGGAGTGAAGACATGAAGGAAGTGGATGGTGCTGCCGTTGGGACTATGTGGAAGGCCGAATGAGAGGCTGATTGAGGCAGTGAAGGAAAGTAACGCAGGAACTGTTTGTGTGAAAAATATTATTCGTTCTTTGCTTGTTTAGTGTTTTTTCCCCTCTTTTTCTTTCTTCTTCCTACCGGAGTTATCGTTCTAAGGGCTCAGGGAGCAATCATGTGAAAGATAGTTTTTTTTTTCTTCCTTTTTTTGTCTCCCACAGGAGTTGTCGATATAAAGGAAATTAGAAAATATCCCGAGTCACATCCCCGTGAGACAGGATAGAGATGGTTGACGATTCAGCTACACTAATAAAGAAAAGATTTCACTTGAGACGATCACTTGAGTGTTCTAAGCTATACAAGTAGCAGACGAGCGTCTCAAATCAGCGGGGTCACGTCCTAAGGCGTCAAGTGTCGTATCAGTCCTTACGACGAATCCTAACTCTTTATATGCACGGCCCCAGACGTGCTCCTTAATTAGGACGAGGTGGGCAAGGGTTAGGATGACGTCTGAGACTCTCTTTAAAACAGTAAGTAACATGGCCGAAGCAGCAGCTCCATGTCGTTCTAGAACTTTTCTGGAAAGGAAACACGTCCTGAATGAAGTAACTGATGCACAACTTATCAAAAGATACCGGCTGGACAAGGAAGGAATCATGTTCGTGACATGACTTGATGCGAAAGACTATTTCAAGCCCACGGCAACGAATAAGGCTATCATTCTCGAAATGAAAGTGATATCCATTCTTAGATACCTCACTACAGGGAAAATGCAGCATACTATCAATGATGACTTGGGCCCATCCCAACATACAATGAGTAGCATCATAAAAGGAACTATGTATGGATTTACAAGTCTGGATATACTACTCCTATTTATACAGTTCCCGACCACTCCCGAGGCAACTCCAATGAAACAGTGAATTCTCTATGGCTAAAAAAATCAACCTGTGAATGTGGTGCCTCTCATAGATTTGATTTTGAAATTTCCTTCACCTGTATGGAAAGCTGAAGATTTATACCTTTGTATGACAAGAATGCTACATCTTATTTTCAACCGCAATATGATGTAAGGAAATTACGAAAATAAAAACGTGGCCCTGCTTAGTGGCACATCAAGTGTGTCGTTGACATCTCAGCAGCTGGAGCACGTTCTTTGCCTCGCTTCCGTGACTAAGCCACTTCCTCTGTTCCGTTATTGGAATCTTCTATATTTTTACTATTGTGATTGCTTGCTTTTTTGCTCAGCTGTACTGCTAACTTCCTGCAAACATTATATACTTAAACACTTAAACTTTACATTGCTTTGAATATCATCTGCTTAAAAAAAAAAAAATAAATAAAAAAGTTCCTGAATATACTCTACTGAAGAGAGGCTGCATCAAATGTAGGACATACATTATAGCAGTGGTTCCTAAACTGTGAGCCATGGCCCCCTGGGGGCCCATGTAGCAGAATGCAGGGGGCCATATTCTGAGGATATGATGTGTGTATAAAATCAATGGAGTTTAGTGAGTAGGTAGCCAGTGGAGGTCTCTCTCTCTCTCTCTCTCTCTCTCTCTCTCTCTCTCTCTCTCTCTCTCTCTCTCTCTCTCTCTCTCAAGTACGTTACGAATGAAAGAAGAACTAGTAGATAAAGAGAAGATATAGACAAAGTGGAAGAACAAGAATGATGGAGAGAGAAGGGTAGGAAGAATGAGGGGAAAATAACGAAGAGGAGGAAATAGAAAAAAAAAAATATAAGAAAGAGGAAGGACGAATGAGGGGAAGGGATGAGGAAATAGGAAGATGAAAGTGGGGAATAAGAGAAAACAAGAAAGAATAAGACGAGAAAGAGGAGACAAGAACGAGAGCAGATACAGGTCAAGGGGGCGGTGCTAAGTAAATAAGCTGGCCGGAGGCGGAGCAGGATGAGGAAGACCCAGCTGTACAGAGTCGCTTCCCGTGGTGTGTGGGTGCTGATTTTGAAGCGCGGCAAGGATGAGAGCAAGTAATTATATGACGTGGTGAGAGAAGTGCAGAAGAGTGTGGCTGTGCTCAGTATAAAGCATGGTATGGATGTGACTGCATGGAAAACAAAAGTGAAATTGACTAGTTGGAAGTTGGGCAGAATAAAATAGCTAGGATGGCATTGAATACACCGAAATATGCAGCAATGAAAGCTTTGAGAGGTGCTATGGGATGGAACATATTTAGGGAAAGACTTAAAAAGCGACACTCAGGTAATATATTAGTGTTGAAGAAATGGATGATGGAAGAATAGCAAGAAAGAAGGTGCTGGGACTGTGCAGAGCGACGAGTGAAAGGATGACTGAGATTGTGAAGAATTTGAGAGAATTAAGCGTACTTGATGTAAGGACAATTACTGTACATGATACTGTTTTTTGTTCTTTGCTTGAATTTGTTTTTCCTCTACAGGAGTTGCCGACAAAACATAATGAAGCGAAGGAAAAATTATTGATTTAAGCGGCACATTTTGAGTAGTCCATCATCCAACGAGGTAGAGGATAGAAAAGTATCTCAGAAAACGAATTTTCAGCCTAGACTTGTTTGGATTACCGTCCTTATAACATGCATTTCTGAAATTCATCGCTTGTGTTGCTACATATTTTTGATGATGCACACAAAATTCTCAATATTATAATTGATATTTGGTTTTCTGCTGTAAATTTGCAGAAATTGTAAATTAAAAGAAAATCTGAAAGTTGGTGTCACGTCAAACAAAAGGTAAGCTATATACATCCAGTCCTTGATGAAAAAGCTAGCATATATTAAAATAAATAACAGTGCAATATACCAATAACTATAGAATTAGTTTAAAATAATCTTAATAAAACTTTTATATTCAGCATGCCTGAGTGCGGGGAGCAGATGTAAACACCTTCCCCAGCTGTCCTTTCCCTACGGCGTACCAAGGTGTAACATTAGGGGTCGGACTAATCGCAGTTCATCCTCCACCTGAGACGCCAGATTGAACCAACAACCCTTCCAAATTCAGCAACATGCCTCCCAAGTTCGATCCAACAGAAGTTAAGACCGGTAAGGCGCTGTATTAACTGCATTTTAAGTAAGATAACAGTGCATGACTAAACCACGTTTGTAATCAATGCTGAGGCAGTGAAAAGTACTATATTAATTTAGGTGAAACATGGAAATCAGAAATTGTTCCTTAATCTTAAAACTAATATTCAATATTTAATGAAGAAAAAGACGTCTGGCCTCCAGCAAAACTAGACACCACTCCGTGCATTACGCCATGTGTTGCATAGACTGATGTGATGGGTGGATCTGTTGCGTCAACCAATATGTCCCCGCCACACCTCCATTAGCTAAAGTAACCAAACCTTACCAGGGACTTCCACCCTCTGGTTACTGTACCATATGGTGCACTAACCTAACCAATTTAGTAACCGCGTAACTATGGGGTCTCTGCCCCTCGAGATTGCCCCATTAGGTAACATTTTTGTTAGGCATGAATCAGTGAAGCTTTTGCCAGATGTATTAGGATATTAAGGGTCACTCGTGATCTTTTCATTAAGGACAGGTCAGGTGTGAAGTGTGAGGGAAGGTCACCAGATATCTTTATTAAATAGGATTTATTATTATTATTATTATTTGTCACATCCTGTTCAACATGCAGTGAATATAGTTGTAAAAAGATTCATACCACCAATTCAAGGAACATTGTTCTTGGTAAAATAAATTGGAACATTCAATCTCTTATTTAGAGGTTTTATGTGCGGACTGATCTAAAAAGAAACAAATGTATTATAAGTATAATGTATTAACATTTATATCAACAATACAATGGGAAATTTCAGAGGTATGTCTTTTTGGCACTGCCCTAATGTAGACATCCCTCCAGCTCTGTTTCCTGGCTTCCACCTTTGCAGCTCTCATGCAGCTGATTTGATGTCACATACATGAAGCCACACTATTAGTCAACAACACACACGCTCATATTCCTTTCTTCATTATATTTTATCCTCTTACCCTATTCATTATCCATATCTTCTGTTTTGTTAGCATTCCTCCTGTTCTCTTATTCATTCATACCATGCCATGTATTTTCATTCTCATTATCTCATATTCCCTTATTCATTATCATTCTTATGACTATTTTCTCCTGTTCCCTTTTTTGTTAATCCTCTTCCCTTATTTGCTATCCATTTTTCCTTCTATCTGCTGTTTTATTATTATTTCCTCATCTTCCCTTATTCATTATGGTATTTTCATTCCCATTTCCTTATATTTTTCCATTTCTATCTTGTTTTATTCCCATTTCCTCAAGATTCCTATTATCCATTTTCTTTCTAATTCTTGTTATATTTCAGTATCCTTCATTAATTGTCCATTTTCTTTCTATCCTAATTTAATTCCATTTCCTCAATTTATTATCTTTCCTTTGTTACCAATAGTGTGGCTTCATATGTGATGTCAAATCTGTGAAAGGGGAGCTAGGAGACAAGGAGAGTTGGAGGTATATTAGGACAGTGCTGTTCTCTCTCTCTCTCTCTCTCTCTCTCTCTCTCTCTCTCTCTCTCTCTCTCTCTCTCTCTCTCTCTCTCTCTCTCTCTCTCTCTCTCTCGTGTGTTGCTGTTTTAATTACTGTCCACTGTGGAAGTACAGGGTTTGCTGCTGAGGCTAATGAGCTTTGTTTGGGGAGTGGCAAGAGTGTCTGGGGTGAAACTCAGTGTGTGTGTGTGTGTACAGTTCATGTTAACCTGCAGGATTACTCTTGCTTGTGGTCAGAGGTACTACTTTGTTGATTGGTGGTGCTCTTCACACAGCCTAGTAAGTGCTTGTGTCACGGTCTTGACAGAGTAACAAAGCATGTATTGTTTTCCACAGTGTGTCTGAGGTGTGTTGGAGGTGAGATGGCTGCCACCTCATCCCTGGCCCCAAAGATTGGTCCACTGGGTCTGTCCCCCAAGAAGGTTGGTGACGACATCATGAAGGCCACTGGGGACTGGAAGGGCCTCAAGGTCACCGTGAAGCTCATCATCCAGAACCGTCAGGCCCGTGTGGAGGTGGTCCCCTCTGCCGCCTCCCTGGTCATCAAGGCCCTCAAGGAGCCTCCACGTGACAGGAAGAAGGTTAAGCACAGTGAGTATTCTTTCATTCTGAATTTCATTGTTGTCACTGTTTGCCAATCTTATTAATTGTAAACCATCTTTGTAACTTTATGTTCAAAGAGAAATATTGTTGCACAACCTCTGAAGTCAGAAACAAGTACCTATAAAATAGCTATCCTTTCGAGCACAAATTCTAATTTATATGGCGTAGGGATGTGGCGACCCCATCGCCCACCACACAAGTGGTGCAGTAGCCTCGTGTACTCCTATGATACAGGAGGGGGAGGTTGAGATGTGAAAATCTCAGCGCCTCTTTACTCTTTTGTGAGTAGGTGTTGGAGATATGGACCTGAATTGTCTGCCTGTCTGGATTAAGTGAATCTAGATGGGCAGGTTCAGCCGTCTGGAGCATTGTATCTCTTAGCTCAGTAAGTATAAAAGATTAGTGATATAGTTTGATTGAGACTGCATAATGATTGCAGAACCTGCCAAACACTGAAAAGTATTACAATATTTTGCTGGGATGTTCTGCAATCACTGCCAAGTCTCATGTTTAAAATGGTTGTCTTTGTATGAAGTGAGATGAGGCATATAACAAAAACAGGTGTCAGTGTTGCATGTAACATGTACTCTGGACCTTGCTCAGGTGAACTGATTGCATCTGCATTTTCATTTTAGAGTTGGTTTCAAGTACTTGTTAATAGAAGAGTGGTCTGCTTCAGGCTCAAACAAATTATTACGAGTAACTTGGTTTTTGTTATCAGTTGTGAGGATAGATAGTGCTGAGTCCATCATTCCCCCAAAATACAGGATTTGCTGTTTAGGCAACAGGTAACATTGGGATCATCATTGCACTCTTGTTCAGGATATAGTTGTCTATGCAAGCTACAGTAAACTGCAAAGAGTAACTAATGCTGTGGTTTGTGGGCTATACCTTTTAATGAGGTGTCCAAAATCTGAGAAAAACAATCACTTTTGCTACTGCAGAGAGATGTACATTAAGCCACTGATGCTTGAAATTAATTTCTTTGAATTTTGCTGAGATAAATGTGTAGAGCTCCATGAAGCTCACATAGGTTTACTCAATAAAATTTAGCAATATCGTAATGGAGAAGTTTCAGCCAGGCAAAAAGGAGTACCATCTTGTAGAGCCACTGGTAACATTAACTGCTTGTTTTGTGTCATGGTTGGTGACTTAATTGTCTTTACAGTTAAGCACAATGGCAACCTGACCCTGGACCAGATGGTGGAGATTGCACGCATTATGCGGCCCCGATCACAGGCACGTGCACTGTCTGGCACCCTGAAGGAAGTTCTTGGCACTGCCCAGGTGAGGCACAACCACCCATGTTCAGGATGCATCTCTGCATCCACTGTCATCCTTACCACATATCCTCATGACAATCACTACAGAGATGCCATCCATTATCATCCTCACTCTCTCGGTCACTACTTCTGTCTCCACCACCACCACTACCACTTGTTTCTGTTCACTGTCTTCAGCAGCAGCAGCATCATTACCATGAGTTCTGATGTAAATTTTGTTATTTTGAGATTAAAGTTGGACCAATAAGTAGAATAGTAATTTTTGAGGAAAATTTTTGTTGAAAAACAATTTCAAATAATTTATATTTGATGAATGCCTGAAAACATAAATTTGATTATGACAAGTCTGTCTCCCCTGTGAATGTATTACTAAAATGTGACGGTCAATACTTCAATTTCTTAGGTCCTGGCGGTAAAGATGGATTTAATTTTAGTTGTAGGTAGTTATTTTTTTGTGTTTGTGTGTGCACACATGCATATATGCATTTTGAGGGGAAGAAAATGGATCTTTTCCATTGCTAAAAGTTAAGTGGTTAGAAATTCATCAGAGGTACTCAATGTCTAACCACACACTTGTTCCACAGAGCATTGGGTGCACTGTGGAAGGCCAGAGCCCCCATGACATAATTGAGGGCATTGATGATGGATCAGTGGAGGTGCCTGAAGAGTGATCTCTTCATACCTAATTGGACCTTCAGTACAGCACCACACCACCACACCTGTCTTGTACCCAGCCTCAGTGCGAGACCAACTGCACCATTCCAGTGTGACATAGCTTAATTCTGTTGTACTGAGAGTTGGGAAACAAAGCTGTACTGGAGGTTTAGCTATTGTTTCTCTTGAACCTTTTATTGACATTTATATGGGTGTTGCATTTGCAATGCGAGCTTTTGGCGTCAGATAAGTGGTAGGTTTAACAACGTTGTTTGCCAGCATTTGATGTTACATTACGATCATTTAATTTTCAACAGTTGGTCACATTCAGGTACCATCAAATGGGAGATCATCATGCCGCATGTCGAAATGGTCTGTCTATTATGTGTGCACTTTTCTTTGTGATCCTTCCCTGAAACCTCATTCACCGTTCATACACCACTGTCAATCTCTTAAAGAGGAAATACCTTAAAATCGTCAGAAGTATGAAAGATCCTGATCCTCCCACCTTCCCACCAAAGTCCCCTCCTGTGATGTTGCCAACCTGCCGTATAAATTGTTACTATCGCACTACATTATTTTCAATAACTTTTTCTCTCTTTCATGATGCCTTTTTGTTTCGACTGTAAACTGGAATAATGTAAAATGGACGAATATATTACAAAGATAAGGCGACATGTAAAATTGCTAACATTACTTGGTATGCAAAAAGAAACACACACACACACACACACACACACACACACACACACACACACACACACACACACACACACACACACACACACACACACGGTAACACGATGGAGAAACCAAGAACCAGTACTCATGGCAAACCACACCATACCCTAAAATAAGAGACATGGGAGAAACAAGACCCTTAATTGAATTCTGGTCAGCTGTAGCAAAACAAATTCCCTTTCTCCTTTCCTTTACCTCTTCCCTGCCTGTCCTTATTCCTTCCTTCCTTCGGCAAGATGAATACGAGTGCCTTTCCCCTTTTCCTTCATTTCTTCCCCTGTCTCCTTCCCAACTTCAGCTATAGCCACATGAAACGTGCTTATATCTTTTCCTTCATCTATACCCTGGCCTTCCTTTTATTCCTCAAGCCTTCCTGCCATCACCTCTACTGTCTATCCTTCACTTATATCGAGCGCCAGCCAGCCAGCACACGCATCCCATCCACCCCACCGCGCCGTCACCCTCGAAGTGCCAATAGCGAAGTGGCGATTTAAGGGGAAAGCGTGTGATTCGCGCATCTTTATCTTCACCGACATGCAACCTCGCGGACAACGACGTCATAAACTAGCGGCACTTTACGGCGTCGAGTTTCCGCGAAGTGGCGCCGCGACAGCCTTGGGGGACGGTTTCGGGGCGTCGTCATAGAGGGTCTTTCATGATCGTTCTTGTGCGGATGTTCGGCCATTACTGCACGGGAAGTGGAGAGTGAAAGAGGAAGACGAGAGGTGATTGGAAGGTGGGAAAATAAAAAAAAAAAAAAAGGGAAAAAAGAAAAAACTGGTGAGTAAAGAATAGTGATGCATATTAGAGAGAGAGAGAGAGAGAATGGGCCATGAAGCATAGTGACATATATTCAAGAGAGGAGGAAGAAAGGAAGCAAAGACGAAAAGGAGAGTAGGAATATAACGAGAGAGAGAGAGAGAGAGAGAGAAACAACGACACAAGATGCGAAAAAGAATGAAAAAAAAAAAAAAGAAAGAACATAAGGAGAGGCAAAGAGAAGAAGAAGGGAATGCGGAAGAAAAATCCTATACAAACGAAAGAGGAGGAAAGGGGAGAAGACAAGATTAAGGAAAAGTTGAAAAAAAAAAAAAGGGAAAGGAAGGGACGGAGAGAGAGAGAGAGAGAGAGAGAGAGAGAGAGAACCTATGCAGTGCGTCTCCTGAATTCTGTGGCTGCCCATGACTGCTTAGCCGGCGGGCGCTGAGGGAGACAGGAGGAAGCAAGTGTGTTTTCTCTCTCTCTCTCTCTCTCTCTCTCTCTCTCTCATCGCGTCGTCATAATCTTTTCCTTCTCCTCACTTATTTCCTTTCTGTCTTCCTTTATCGTATATCAAAGCTCTTATTACGACTCAATTTCTCAAGTTTTCTTTTTCTTTTTCTTTCCTAAGTTATATTCGATCCACTGCGTTCCTGGTTTCTTTCTTTCATGGTTTTCTCTTCCCCTTCTTCTTCTTTCCTTCCACATTATTTTTTTCCATCATCTTTTTGCCACTTTTCTCACTTTGCATGATATTTGCATTCATTACTCGTTCTTAGTCTTTCTCTTGTTTTTGTATTTTGTTCCTTTTATTATTTTCTACATTATTACTTTCTTCTCCACTTCCATTTTCTATTTTATATTTCTCTAAGTTTTCTCCGGTTTCTTTAATTTTCCTCCAAAGTTTCTCCTTTTTTCTATATTTTTTTCTTCTCTGCATCCTTCCCTTTCCTCTCTATTTATTTTCACTGTATTTCTTTGTTTTCGTTTGTCTATACACGTATACATCAATTATTCTCCTGTCTACTTTTGTTTCTTAAGTTTCTTTCCTCTTGCTGTCGTTCTCCTCCATGCTTCTCCTCACCACCACCACCACCTCCTTCTTTACTCTTGCTAATCTTTATGTTGTTACACCTCTCTTTTATTACACCTTTGTCTCTGATTTCCCATGGGCTTTCTTCTCTTTCTTTAATCTCATTCCCTCGTTACCTCTTTTTATTACGCTTCTACAAATCCTCCTTCAATTTCACTTGTTTCCTGACTGCTCTCTTGTTTCTCTTTCAATTTCGCCTTCTTCCGTCTATTATTTCGTTTTCAAGGGTTGTTCTGTTTTCCTAAGATGATTTCGGTCTTCTCTTCATACTTTGAAATTTTTTTAAAAGTTCGAGCCCATCAGTTCATTTCTTTTCAGTGATTCTTCCATTTTTTTCTAAACTAACTTCTTATCTTCCTCTTCATTCATTTTCTCGCTCTTTTCTTGGGGTCTTTTTATATCATATCGTATATTTTCTTATCAGTCCCCTTCCCCTTTTTCGCGTTTTTTTTTTTCTGCCGTTTCTGGTTTTATTCATCCCACGGGGTTGCTATCTGGCCTCAAGAACTATAATCAAGACTATAAGTGTGGATTCTTCTTTGATCTCCTTTGTCGGTTTTGATTTCTTATAATTATTGTTTTTTTTTTTTTTACTTGTGTTATGCTTTATGAATCTCTCCTCCTTTCTTAACAATCGCAATTATCATCCAAACTTCATCGTTAGTTTTCATACCTCTCTCTCTCTCTAAAACAATCCCTAGTTTCTCAATCTTTGTATGTTTCTCCGATAATCTTCTTTCCACCCCTCAATCTCACTTTGCTGTTTCCCTTCTGTTCATTCCCTTCCCCTTTCCAGAACGTTCATCGCTTCCCTGCATGGCCTTTGTGTGTCCCGCGCTGCTGATCCCCTCCTGCCCTGCCTCTCCGCCTGTTACGGCTCCTTATTCTTCCAGGGAGACGAGATGACGGCCAGCGTTTGATGGTGGACTGAGCGAAGGGGAGGGCAGATAATCGAAAATAATAATAATAAAGAGGCTAGAGCGAGAGCGAGAGAGAGAGAGAGAGAGAGAGAGAGAGAGAGAGAGAGAGAGAGAGAGAGAGAGAGAGAGAGAGAGAGAGAGAGAGAGAGAGTTATACAGTTTCTCATTTAATGTTTGGGCAAAGAAGGGAAGGAAATGTCCGATAAAAAGTAGGGTTGTAGATAAGTTTTGTTGAGAGAGAGAGAGAGAGAGAGAGAGAGAGAGAGAGAGAGAGAGAGAGAGAGAGAGAGAGAGAGAGAGAGAGAGAGAGAGAGAGAGAGAGAGAGAGAGAGAGAGAGTGATGAAGGTGGGAAGAGCAAGGCCACTGCAGGCTGTCTTTCTTCACCACGAGTCATAATTCAGCTGATTATTGACAACCACACTTTCGAGGCACTCAGTAGTAACTCAAAGTGGCAAACTGACAAAAGATCTTCATCATGACTCACCGCGAGGGTCGTTGTGGTTTGCGTGTGGCGTGCTGATGAATTCCAGAGCCCCGCCCGCAGCCTGCAAGGAGAGCCTCAGGATAAAGACCCGGCAGTATGGTGCAAAAAAAAGCTGT
>NC_059297.1:24464189-24466689 GCF_017591435.1 Portunus trituberculatus
CTCAAATAACCCCCCCCACACACACACACTTAAAGTGGCTTTCTTTTCAAAGCTATTTACTAAAATGACCAAAACAACACACGGTAAATTTCTAAAGATTCGAAATCAATAATCACAGAATACCAATTGTAATTGGGAGGTTCAAGAGAACTTCAAGAGAAAATGTTTAGCAATAAATGCAACAGTAATCGCCAAGAAGGAAATATAATATAACCCTTGAGTGTACCATTGAAGTTTAGGTAGATAGGAATAAACCTAGCAAATATAAGTTAGTAAAACTAACATAAAAAAACAACATAAAAAAAAAGACATGGAGGGAAACTCCACATATAATTATAGCCACGAATTTTTTTTTTCAGTAATTCCTTTCCTAAATTACCTTGACAGTGGTCGTTGTTATCAAGAGTAACTAATGTCTTTCACAGTTATTTCATTGGCTTCACCACACGCACACTCTACTCCAGCGCTCTACATGTAGTCTTAAAATCTTTACAATTTCCTTGGCAGTGCTTATAATCCAAAGAAGCATTACTTAGACGCCACTCCTTGTTGTCTCATGAAAGTAACCCTGTCAAATACTGCTTTCTTGCTTCTACTCATTTAAGTTTTTCACGGGAGTTTTTAAGATCTCCATCCAGGAAGTCATTAACTGTCAGTGAACTTGTGTGTGATGAGAATATCAGCAAGTACGCGCGCCATTCATAACGAGCTCCCCCAAAATGGCTTTAATAACAACAACAATTACGCAGAAAATTACGCATTGCATTTTGTTCCGGCCTAAACCCTGGCCTGGTAAGCCTTTAATTACTGATAACGCTTGGGAAACTTTACGTCCTAATAAAAGAGCAACATCGAGTATGAAGAAGAAGAAAAACCCGACTTACTTGTCTAGGCAGGCACAGATTTTCTTTACGTTATGTAAGGCTGAAGGTGCAACATCCCATACTAACAATCACCAGTATCAAGCGACACTTGCAAACTCCTACACACAAAGAGGTGAAAATTATATATAAAATGATACCTAAGTAGTAAGTGCATATCAAATAACAGTAATTGTAAAAAAAAAAAAAAAAAAAAAAAAAAAAAAAAAAAAAAAATCCGTTTCTTCTGCTGCATCTATTGGAACTGACAAAATGACAACAACAATAATAACGGCAACAAAAGTGATACTAAGTACTTATAACATTATCATTACTACCACTACAGTATTACTAAGACTACTACTACAACAACTACTACTACTACTACTACTACTACTTCTTCTTCTTCTTCTTCTTCTTACATTATGCTAAAAAAAAAAAAAATATTGGATCTAGGAGACTGCTGCTGTGTTACTGTTACAAAATCCTTGATGTACGCCCTAAGATTGGAGACAATAATGTGTGCTGTGGCAAGCGTGATCTGTAAACTTATGAAATGCGGCACACATTTCCCGTAGACATACGTACCAATGCTTGCGGGATCTTGGTGGGGGGAAATGTACGTATATGTTCCTGAGTCCGTGTAAATATCCAGATCCGCTTCAAAATGTTAGCAATTGCTCCTTTATCCGAGACTTATGCTTATCCGAGAAAAAAAAATATTGCAATGTGGCTTTTGAGATATTTCTAAGGTAGAGAAATGTGAAAATGAGGTAGGCAGATATCATTCCTCTGAGCACCTTCACGCTAACCTACACACACTGGTATAAACAACGACAGCCACCAAAACAACAGTAGCAGCAGCAGGAACGACAACAACAACAACAACAACAACAACAACAACACAAGCAACAAAAGCAACAACAATTATAACAAATCCAACCCCAACAACAAAAACAACACTAACAGAACAACGACAACAACTACAACAACAACTGCAACAAAAGAAGTAGTAGTAGTAGTAGTAGTAGTAGTAGTAGTAGTGGTAGGTAATAATGGTAGGTGGTAGTAGTGGTGGTGGTGGTGGTGGTGGTGGTGGTGGTGGTGGTGTTGTTGGTGTTGTTGTTGTTGTTGTTGTTGTAGTATTATTATTATTGGTAGTAGTAGTAGTACACTGCCGCCAATGGCAGTGGCGCGTGTTGTTTTTGTGTTTTTCGTACCATGCATACCATTAAATTTGCCTTAATCATCTATTACTATCATTAAAAATATAATTTCTTTACCTTACCTAATATTTTGTGCTGTTTCCCTTCCTCTTTATGACAGATTCCAACCGACGTGGTACAGAATCTGCTAGTTTTTCCAGATATGTAGGTGACAGTTCTCCCCACACTTGCACGACCGCCTGCTTGAGCTTCGCTACACTGCTCGTGTCCAGATCCTGGAGCTTCTTTTCATCATACTCACACATTTTCAATCGGGTTTAGGTCTGGACTGTTTGCTGGCCAACTTTCAAAATAATTAAGTTCACACATGCCAAACCATTCCCTTACAATGTTGGCCGTATGGCATGACGCACCGTCCTGCATGAAGGTTTCACCGTTACACTTGTCGAAGCACTCTTCAAGATTGTCATGCAG
>NC_059297.1:24469189-24471689 GCF_017591435.1 Portunus trituberculatus
TACTACTACTACTACTACTACTCTACTACTAATCGAAGAAGAAGAAGAAGAAAACGAAGAAAACAAAAACGAATAGCAACAACAACAACAACAACAACAACAATATTGACCTTCCACATGATCACGCTGGTCATAACTATATATATATATAAAAAAAAAAATAAACATATAACTATTTGGTCTTCTGCTCAGTTCCCACGTTCCACATAAAAATTCAGGCTGTCGTGTTTACCGCTATATAAGTCACAACGCAATTTGTGAACGCTTCCTCCCCTTCCTTCCCCCACCTCCCCCATCTCTCCCTCTTTCTCTCTCTGGAAAAAAAAAAAAAAATAGAAAAAAAAAAAAACAGTATCATCAATTCCAATTCCAGTAACAGTAACAACAACTACTATAAATGGATGTTTTAAGGTGAAATCGAGACTATTGTAGGTGTATGCAAAAAAATAAAGAGGGGAAAGTGAAAACAATGAATAGGAAATAAACATGAAGAGAGAGGAGAAAGGAAGGAAGTATGAGAGGGAAAGAGGAAGGGAAGGGGAGAAGAAAAAAAAGTGTAAGAGGGGTACGACGAGAAAAAAAAGTATGGAAAGAGGAAGTTATGACGAGAGAGAGAGAGAGAGAGAGAGAGAGAGAGAGAGAGAGAGAGAGAGAGAGAGAGAGAGAGAGAGAGAGAGAGAGAGAGAGAGAGAGAGAGAGAGAGAGAGAGAGAGAGAGAGAGAGAGAGAGAGAGAGGAGAAGAAGAAGAAGAAGAAGAAGAAGAAGAAGAAGAAGAAGAAGAAGAAGAAGAAGAAGGAGAAGGAGAAGGAGGAGGAGAAGGAGGAGAAGGAGGAAGAGAAGGTAGAGGACAAAGGAGGAGGAAGGACGAAAAGGCAACAACTTCCCCCCCCCCCTCCATGGAGGTCTTATGTTACTTTCCATATTCCTCCCCAACCCCTCCCTAACTCCCCTGCCTCCTTCAACCCTCCCCCCCCCTCAAACTCTCCCGTTCCTCCTCCCTCGTGATGTAATGAGCGAGGCAAACTTTGAGAGAGAGAGAGAGAGAGAGAGAGAGAGAGAGAGAGAGAGAGAGAGAGAGAGAGAGAGAGAGAGAGAGAGAGAGAGAGAGAGAGAGAGAGAGAGAGAGAGAGATTAGGTCACAAGATAAAAGTTCTCGACCAGGTCTTTTTCCATGGCACTGTGTAGGACATCTGTACAAACACACGGTAAATATAATAGGGAAAAGTGTGTTGCTTTTAGTGTTTTCCTAAGATATCAAATTGACTACGATAAGAAAAAAAGTAAATCAAGGAGAAGAGAAAGCGATATATGGCACTGTGTAAGATATTTGTATGAACACAAGGTAAATAAATAACACAAAAAAATAATTAAGAAAAAAAAAAAAAAAAAACATTGCCACGAGAAAGCTGTAAGGGGAGTTAGTGACATTCCGTGCAGCCTTGAAAGAGCTAATAAGGTACGAAGTTTAGGAAGTTCACCGCTAGTTGATAAATGAAGTCAAGATGCTTATCCTGCAAATTCATATGATAGTTCCTCACTGTTTGGGGATTGGCATGTTAGTAGGCCTTCTTCTCTTAATTTTGTTGTCCTTGGCCAGTGTCCTTATATAAACAAAAACATACCTTATTGTAACCTCATCCACCACATACAGATAGCAAGCGTACCTCTCTGATATTTAATTCTTCATGCGTGAGTTTTCTGTATTTACACGGAGGAACATAAGAATAATCACCACGTAACATGAGGCCATCACATTTCGGCACCTCGTAGCGTTGGGCAGGACAGGTACATATATAGTTAACAAACACCCTGGGCGCACAAAGGAGAAGGGACAGGCAGACTAATGAACCAACAGACAAACGTGCAGACAGGCGAAACTGGACAGGCAAATAGGATACACGAGAAAAAAAAAACCCCCGTTAAATAGCCAGCCAAAATGTATCTTTAATGTATATTTAAGCTGCACGCACTCAGCCGCTGGATCTACTACTACTACTACTACTACTACTACTACTACTACGATTACTAAAACTTGGTACTGAAGGGAGCTAATGTCTCCTCTGTTGGCACCTCATTTGTATTCCGCGTTTACGTTGAGCCTCTCTCCCTCCCTCCCTGCCAGCCTACCTACCTCTCTGCCTCCTTCCCGTCACTCTGCCTGTTGCTGCCAATGTACAAACCTGAAAGTGACCTTGTTCGGCACTTACAACACTCTCCACACCCTCATCACTTCAATTGCCATGTTATGAGAGGAAAAAAGGGGAGAATTAGAGTGTAGCAACCTCTCTCTCTCTCTCTCTCTCTCTCTCTTCTCCTTCCCTCCCTCCCTCCCTTTCCCTCTCTGAGTAATAAAAACTCCAACAAACACACCAGACAACACAACCAGACATTACTGCTGCCGGTCAGAATTTAATGTCAGCTGAGTGTGTTTCCAGAGACGTGTTAATGGCGGTGGTGACTGCCCTCCGTAAAATAGAGAGGTGAAGGTCGAGTGTCACGG
>NC_059297.1:24476689-24484189 GCF_017591435.1 Portunus trituberculatus
CCTTTCGTCTGTATAGATGTGACGTTCCCCACTCTGCCTCTGGTGCCTCGTCCCGCAGCTGCAGTACGATGTTCTTCCAAATGGGGGTTCCTGGTGCCTTCATCCCTTTTGGTGTTCCTTTCAGAGATGGTGGTGGTGCTGCTTCTGTTTGTCTCGTATGGGCGGTGATGGAGGTGGTTGGGATTATCATTGTTGTTGTTGTTAGTTGCGGTGCTGAGGAGATAATGACAGGTGGTTGTGATGGTGACAGGAGATGTGGCTGCATTGTTATTGTTGTTATTTGTGGTAGTAATAGCTGTGGTGGTGAAGAGGTACTGGCAAGGTGGTGCACTAGTGGCAGGATGTGTGGTAGTGTTGTTGTTGTTGTTGAGGATGGTTTTAGAGGTGAGAAGATACTGACAAGAAATTTTAGTTGAGGTAGGAGATGTTGTTGTGTTGTTGTTATCGTTGTTGTTGTTGTTGTTGGTGGTGGTGGTGGTAGCGGTGGTGGTGAAGAGATACTGGCAAGAAATGGCAGTGGTGGTGACGGGAGATGTATTGCGGTGAAGGAAGTGGCATCCTGTGTTGTTGTTATTACTGTTGTGGTTGGAGATGGGTGTGGAAGTGCGGGATGGTAGTCTGTTGTTGCTATAGTTGCTGTTGTTACTTCTGTTAGTGCTGCTTCTACTGTTGTTAGTAGTGGTAGTAGTGGTGGTGTTGAGGAGATACTGACACGATAATGAAGTGGTGTTACTGGGTGATGTGTTGCGGTGAAGGAACTGGCATCCTGTGTTGGTGTTAGTGTTATTGTTGTTATTGGTGGTGGTGGTGGTGGTGGTGGTGAGAGTGGAGGGACATCTGTCTTGAAGGAATGGACACTTGATAGTCTTGGCCGCGGTGTTTGTGTTGTCACTGACGGTGGCGGTGGTGGAGGCCGGGGCAACCTTGGCAGTGGTGATGATAGGATCAGTTTTCTGAAGGAAGGGACAACTGGAGCTGGGTGTGGTAGTGAAACACGTGTTGGCAGTGGCTTCGGCCGTGGTGGTGGTGATGGTGGCGGTGATATTACTCGTGGCAGGCGTAGCAATAACATCAATGATGGTGCTGGCGATAGGAAAACTAGACTGGAAGGAATCATGGCTTGTAACTGCGGTAGGGAAGGTCGTGGTAGTAGTTGTAGTAGCAGTAGTAGTGGTGGAGAAAGTGGTGAAGGAAGAAGTACTCTGCCGGAGATATCCACACGTAAACCTAGTAGTATCGTTCCTGCGTTGGGAAGAACACACACCAGCGGGGGTACTCACGGACGACTGGCGACTGGAAGGGTGAGGCTCGTTAATGGAAAGAAAGTCCACCGCGCGGGGACTCCACGATTTCACGGTCCCTTCCTTGAGTGAGTGAGATGGACGGCCAGCCATGCCAGGCAAATATTGTGACGCCTCAGGTGGACCACGCTGAGACTGGTAATGAAGTGTGCTGGTTGGAATATCATTAGGATTATCAGAACCACGTGGATTAAGTAACTCAGGTGGACTGTTAGAGGGGCGGGTACATCATTAGCTGGGCCAGGTGAGGAATGATGGCTTAAAGTAACTGCGTCTTTATGCATGCCAGGCGGATCCATGAGAAGGCCAGATTTTTGTGTTTCTTTGCCAAAATCAAGGCGCGCCAAGAAGTCACAGACAGGTGCGGCGCCAGGCTGACGAGAGGCGGCGTCCAGGTACTCACACACTCGACCTCGCTGCGACTGGGGACGAGAAGCGGCAGAATTACCTCCTCCTCTTCCTTCTCCACTTCTCTCTCTTTTTTCTCGTTTTCCTTCCTCACTTTTCAATCTTTCTTTCTTTATTTTTGTCTTTTTGCGCTGCCTGCCTGCTTTCATCCTCACAGCGTTATCTTCTGAGCTTCCATGCCTTTTTATTAGTCTCGTATTCCTTTCCTTTTTGTTTGGTGTATCTCCTTTTCCTCCTCCTCCATTCTGAGTCCTCCTCGAGTCACATGGCTGAGAGACTTCAGTTCCTCCACTTGGTTTGTTGACATCCCAGGAGGAGGAAGGAAGAAGAAGAAGAGGAGGAGGAGGAGGAGGAGGAGGAGGAGGAGGAGGAGGAGGAGGAGGAGGAGGAGGAGAGAGATAAGGATGAAGAGGAGAAGGAGAAGGTGAATGAGGAGGAAGAGGAGGAAGAGGAACAGGAAGAGGAGGATGAGTAGGAAGCGAAGAGAGGGAAGAATTCTCTGGCCTGCTGGAGGTACTGGCACACGGGCCTCGTAAAGGAAACGTTCTGAGAGGCTCTTGGTCGATTTCCAGTCCTCTCCTCTACGTTTTCTTTGCCGTCCTCTGCCTCGCACTGGCTACCGCTTCCCTGCTCCTCCTGCCGCGGCGCCACATTCCCTTTCCCTTCCATCTGTTCCACTTCCTCGGGTCTAATTTTCCTTTCAGCGTCCTCCACTTCTCCACGCCTCTCTCTATTTCCAGTCAGCACTTGTCGCTCTTCGCCCTTCTTCCCTCCATGCTCCTCCTCTTCTTTCCTCTGCTTCTCCTCCAGTGCCTTCAGAATGGCCCTGCTTCTCTCCAGTGCCTCACACACAGCCATGCTTGCCACGCTCCCTCTCTCCTCGTGTTGCCCGATAACGCCGCCACCTGCGCCAGACAGAAGGAAAAAATACTTATTTATACAGATAGATTCTCCTTTACAGCGGAAAATTTTTGTTGTTGTATAATGGAGTTTAATTTCAAAAGAGGAAAGAAGTGTTGCCAGATATCGTTTATCCCGGAATTTTCCTTTAATATGTTTTCCCTTTGGAGATACGTACGTTATGCGAGACGAAAGAGGGAAGAAGAGATGGAAAAAGCCCTGGTAAGCGCCGCTCCATAAAGATGATAGTGAAGAAAGGACCCAAATAATCGAATTCTATTCAATGTTTATGAGAGGCTTATTATACCCTTTTCCTCAAAGACGCAGGGTAGGTTATGGTAGAGAGCTCTCTCTCTCTCTCTCTGTGTGTGTGTGTGTGTGTGTGTGTGTGTGTGTGTGTGTGTGTGTGTGTGTGTGTGTGTGTGTGTTCCAAAGCTCACCTGTGGGAGGAAGAGGAAGAAGAGGGATACTGGAGGGACTTACTCGTCGAAATGAATAAGGGGAATGATGAAAAGTCCAGAGCAGTGGGAGGCACGCAGCTAGCAAGTTTGGAGGAGAAAAAGAGAGAGAAAAAAAAAAAAAAGAAAAACGCTGTGGAAATAGCAGTCAGAATTAGCGAGATATGCAACTCCGCAGGGGAATGTGAGAAACTGGAGACAGTTAAGGAAAAAATAAACGAGACCAGCTGTTTGTAACTTTATACCTTATTTACTAATGGCGTGTGGGAAGGGGACATTGCCTCGCCTCACTCCCACACACTACTAGGAGAAGAGCAGGGACACACGAGACAGACAAGCAAGCAGGCTGGCAGGTAGGCAGGCAGGCAGGCAGGCAGGCAAACAGGCAGACAGGCAAGCAGGCAGGCAGGCAGACAGGCAAGCAGGCAGACAGGCAGACAGACAGGCAGGCAAACAGACAGGCAAGCAAGCAGGCAGGCAGGCAGGCAGATGAGAGGAGAGAGAGAGAGAGAGAGAGAGAGAGAGAGAGAGAGAGAGAGAGAGAGAGAGAGAGAGAGAGAGAGAGAGAGAGAGAGAGAGAGAGAGAGAGAGAGAGAGAGAGAGAGAGAGAGAGAGAGAGAGAGAATGAAGAAGACATAAAAGATAAACACAAATAAACGTCCTATTCATATCTACGTGTAAAAAAAAAAAAAAAAAAAAAAAACCTGTACATAAAGTTAACTGGAAAATATACATAAATTGTGGAGGCAAATTAATCCTTCATCACAATCACGAAATATTAAAGAAAACACTACCAAGTCGAAGATAATTTCGGAGACAACATGAAGCTAACCAACTTTATGAAGCGCAGCCACACAAAACAACCAAGAGGCGCCACAAACACTTAAGAGACAGTGTTGAAATATACGGATGCGAATTATGGTGGCGTTCACTGAGACTAACACCACAGAGAGAGAGAGAGAGAGAGAGAGTGGCTCATACACTGGCACACTTTGTCCCTGAAAAGAAGTATTTCCACGGCGCTTATGGGTGCTTTTCCCTTCAGTGATGATGTAGAGTCCTCGTTAAACTATTAGTAGAACCATGAAAGCACCAACATTAAAAACACCAATACCTTCCACTAGAGTTAGCTAAGAGTATGTGAAATAACACGCCGATACGAAACACAGGGTAATACGCGTACAACGAATTGATATAATGTAACACTTTTCTTTTCTTTTTTATACCATGTGGGCTTTTCACGGGTATTTTTGGGGTAAAGGGGATACTTTTTGTGGTACCTCCTATCTCAAAGCCAACTCGCTAGGAAACCATTGCCCTGAGTGAGGAAGCCCAACCTACACTCGGACCGTGGACAGGATTCGAACCCGTGCGCTTGGAGACCCCTCGGACCCCAACAGCACGCATGGTTCTACTGTACCACGGCGGAAGGAGTGTTTATAGAGGAGGATACTGGAGATGAACCCACGATGGAGGAAGGGAGGGAAGAAGACCAAAGAGAAGGTTTATGAATGCTTTGAAGGAAAACATTACGGCGACAGAAGGAGACGCAGAAAAAAAAACCCCAGTGAAGTGGAAGTGGGTGATCTTCTGGAGGGATCGAAAAAATATATACCACTAATTTGAAGCTATCAGCTATCCTAGGCACGAGTAATGGCGTTACAGTTTTATGTAGACCAGTGAACTTGATCCTGATAAATCGAACGGAAATTAATACATGGACTCTTAAACTGCTTATCAGGACCAAGAACTGGAGATGTGATAGGCGGAGGCTGATGTTGATCTTTCATTTTTTTTTTTTGGCGGGGTTTAGGGATGACATTTGAGGTATCTTCTAGTCTAGAGATTTTGGTAGAATAGGACATTACTTCAACAACTGTACATCACGACATCTACCTAGCCAACACAGCAAGGCAGGGATGGTTTTCTTACGCATAACCTCACACACGAGCTATTAAAACACGAAACAACTCATACTTAAACGCCCCTATAGATATACATTACTCAAACGGAGGGTATTTGAGTTTTAAAAGAAGTTTTTATGACACGTGATAACTTTTAAAAGGATTCTAACTCTTGATAAGGACGAATAAGACGAAAGGACGTTCCAAGGAGAGCAAAAAAGAGGGAGATAAAGGTTAGAAGTGAATTTAGCGAGAATATAAGGAAAGACATGAGATTAGTAAGCACGGAAGGAACACAGAGGAGCAAAATTCCCCAAAAGTATATAAATGCAGACCGAAACTGTGACAGACGAAATTCTTAGGGAAGGAAGACACATGAAAGTAACGAGTAATGATAAGTGA
Source organism: Portunus trituberculatus (assembly GCF_017591435.1). Taxonomy (NCBI): domain Eukaryota; kingdom Metazoa; phylum Arthropoda; class Malacostraca; order Decapoda; family Portunidae; genus Portunus; species Portunus trituberculatus. The sequence goes on from NC_059297.1 coordinate 24,482,063, forward strand.
AATACCAGGAAGAAGAAAGAGACAGTGACAAAGGAGGAGGAGGAGGAGGAGGAGGAGGAGGAGGAGGAGGAGGAGGAGGAGGAGGAGGAGGAGGAGGAGGAGGAGGAGGTGTGTGTGTGTGTGTGTGTGTGTGTGTGTGTGTGTGTGTGTGTGTGTGTGTGTGTGTGTGTGTGTGTGTGTGTGTGTGTGTGTGTGTCTGTGATCCTCGGCTCCTAGCGATCTCTCCTGATCCTCAGGAGGAGGAGGAGTAGTAGTAGTAGGAGGAGGAGTAGTAGTAGTAGTAGTAGTAGTAGTAGGAGGAGGAGGAGGAGGAGGAGGAGGAGGAGGAGGAGGAGGAGGAGGAGGAGGAGGAGGAGGAGGAGGAGAGGAGAGAGAGAGAGAGAGAGAGAGAGAGAGAGAGAGAGAGAGAGAGAGAGAGAGAGAGAGAGAGAGAGAGAGAGAGAGAGAGAGAGAGAGAGAGAGAGAGAGAGAGAGAGAGAGAGAGACGCTTAAGATGTTAGGGCATTATGGGCGTGAACCAAGAAGGGTAGATGTGGGATGGCACTTGTGTGTGTGGCAGCGCTGGCATTGAAGAGACTATAGCCTGTATCCTCAACTATCTCCTGTGTTTTTTTCTATGTATTCTTCATCTTTATCTACGAATTTAGGAATCTGGTTAAGATTAACTGAGGAAAAAGGGAATAACACAAGAGGCAGCTCAATTTGCCGTTTCCAAACACATGTCTTTAAGAGAAAATTCCAAAAGACAGAACTAAGAGAAAATTACATAAGTGATCCCCAAGGTGTTTCATTACGTCTATTTTTGAAAGATGTTATGGAAAATTATCAAAGGCTTTCTAAACGGTAATTATGATTCCACCAATAACAAGCAATTAAATTAAGCGCACGGGTTCGAATCCTGTCCACGGTCCGAGTGTAGGTTGGGCTTCCTCACTCGGGGCAACGGTTTCCTAGCTGGTGGGTTTGAGATAGGAGGTACCCCAAAAAGTACCCCCTTTAACCCATAAATTCACGTGAAAAGCTCACATGGTATAAAGAAAAAATTCCCATACAGCCTAAGTAATTATCTCTGGCAAAGTTTGTAAACAGTCTCTATGGAAGTTCAAAGCGTTTAGGAACACATCTCCACCGTCATTTTTTTTTACCTAGGATTACATAGGAGTATCAAACAGCAGCAGACTTGCAGGTAATTTCTAAACTGTTTGATTTAATTACTTCTACACTAACTGACAACGATAGTATGAGTGAAAGGATAGTACAGTGGATTTGTGTTCCTTAACTCTTTCATTGCGACACGATTAGCAGCACAAGCCTTTATCTGCATCTATAGGAAAGTTGATAATGGGAAAGAATACATTTTCCTAATTTCTTCTCATTTCAGACGGATGTGGATGAAGAACAAGTAAAAATGTTTCCGAATGGCAATTAAGGAAACGAGTACGAAGTGGCAGTGAAAAGGTCAAACAATAAAACCGACAGGGCGTCTTCTTATAGCTATGGACCCTGGCGAGAATTACGTTTACATGCAGAATATAAGAAGACTTTATTTAAAATGTCAACTCCTACGTAAAAAGAAAAGGAGACGGAGGGAGAGGTAAAAGGTTTAAAGGAAGACACGAGATAAACACACCAAAGGTCAAACAACACAAAATGGACCACAATAAGGAAACGTCATCAAACCACCCATTAATAAGATAATGATTATGTTCGACGAGTGACCACATGACTTATTACTCCATGAGAAGGAGAAGTGTCATCTTTAACTTAAGAAAAACCTAATGACATCTAGAACACAGTGAAATCAATACCGCGTTGCTGAACTGGTTGAACACAAAATAGCTACAATAAAGAAGATGCGGTACATGTAATTGTGTTAGACAAGTACCTGAATGATCTGCCACTTGTACTTGACAATAGAAAGTATCATCTGTAACTCACAGAAAACCTTCCAATGCCACTTAGAACACAATACAATCGATGCCATTATGCTAAAATGATTACATATAATAAAAAGAGAAAATAATAATTATTCTGTTCGTCATCAGATAATCCACTAGTACTTGACAACAGAAAGTATCCTCTCTAACTTTATATAAAGCCTTCCAATACCATCTAGAACACAATAGA
>NC_059297.1:24489189-24494189 GCF_017591435.1 Portunus trituberculatus
TGCCTGCTTGCTAATTTCCCTGCCTGCCTCCTTTCTTGTCTCCCTGTATTCCCTGCCTCTCTGCCTCTCTGCCTGCTTGTTTCCCTGCCTTTCCTGCTTTTCTCCCTGCCTTCCTGCTTGCTTCCCTGTTTTTCCTGCCTCTTCTTGTTTGCCTGCTTATTTTCCTGCTTCTCTTGCCTCTGCTTGCTTGCCTGCCTGCCTGTTTGTTGCTTTGTTTTCCCTGCCTGCCTTCCTGCTTGTTTTTCTGCTTTCTGCATGTCTGCCTGCTTTTCTTCCTGTTTTTCCTGTCTCTGCTTGCTTGCCTGCTTATTTACCTGCTTCTCTTGCCTCTGCCTCCCTGCTTGTCTCTGCTTGCTTGCCTGCCTGCTTGTTTGTTTCTTTGTTTTCCCTGCCTGCCTCTGCCTACCTGCCTGCTTGTTTATCTACTTTCCGTGCTTGTCATCTCTCTGCCTGCCTCTGCCTGTCTGCTTTCCTGTCTGCCTCTGCCTGACTGCTTGTTTTCCTGCTTTCCCTGCCTGTCTGTCTCTCTGTTCCCGTGCCTGCTTGTTTCCCTGCTTTCCCTGCCTCTCTGTCCCCGTGCCCGCCTGTCTGCCCGTCCGCCTGCCTGTGTAAATGTTTGCGTGATAGATGATGGAAGGGAGCCACTGATGGTTTGAAATGATGACTTTTCTATTTTCCCCTGTTTATGTAATTCAAATTTTTGTTTTTCAATGAAGATTTGAATTGTAAGGTTTCTTTTACTTTTTCCGCTTTATTTACTATTTTCCAAGAGCGAAGAATGAAAAAAAAGAATTATGACGCTTCTTCTTGTATTTTCTTATCTATGTAATATTATTTTTTAAGTAAGAGATTGGTGTCACGATATTCTTCTTATTATTCCTTTCACTTTTTTTTTTTTCATTTGTGTAAAGTAAATAGCTCCTTTTTTAATCTGCATCGAGCGTTTGGCGTTGTGTGGTGGAGGTGGAGGTGGAGCGCCTCGCCACAACCAGCTGGTGATATACACACGGATTTTACGTTAATATCTCCACATTAACTTGATGAACAGTCTCCTTCCTCTCTTCTGCATTCTGATGCATGTCCCGGGCTGAGCTAATGGACGATTCCCTCCCATCCAGGTGTCCTCTCCCAGCCCTCTGTCCCTTTCTTACCCCGCCTCACGTGATTGGTCGAGAGAGAGAGAGAGAGAGAGAGAGAGAGAGAGAGAGAGAGAGAGAGAGAGAGAGAGAGAGAGAGAGAGAGAGAGAGAGAGAGAGAGAGAGAGAGAGAGAGAGAGAGAGAGAGAGAGAGAGAGAGAGAGAGAGAGAGAGAGAGAGAGAGAGAGAGAGAGAGAGAGAGAGAGAGAGAGAGAGAGAGAGAGAGAGAGAGAGAGAGATGGGTGGAAGTCTGGATGGAAGCTGTGATTCTCGCCGAGCTGGTTAACCTCGGCAGATTACAAGCACAGGTATCTCCGCGCTAATTGGTTTGTTCCCAGCGGAAGACAATAAGTTTTGGAGATAAATATTAGTCGCACAAGTTCCTGTTTTCTATGGACACATGGGTGGCTTAGTTATTTCCATAGCTTGCTTGACCAGGAGGGCATTGTTTTGGGTTGTGGGTGTCTATTAGCGGCAGAATCTTGATCTTAAAAGGGTTAAGGTATTGAAGTTTTTAAAGCCAGTGGTCGCAGTGGAAAAGTGAGTTGACGTGAAAGACATATTAAAATTAGCAAAACATGAACTATAACATGAACTATGTATAATAAGTCTATTTGTTATGGTATTGTAAGATTTATTCTTTATTCTGCATTATTTGTGAACACTATAACAAAACAACTGCGGTATTATTATTATTAGTATCATTGTTGTTGTTGTTGTTGTTGTTATCATCATCGCCATCTTTTATTACTAACTTAGCATAGGACAGTAAACGTTTGACATGAAGGAAAAAGAACGAAAAGAAAACTGTCTTCGGCCAAGAATCACAAAAAAAAAAAAACTCAGTAATTCATGTTTAAGTTCCTATATGCACCAGTAATTGCCGAGCATTAAATAAAAAGTAAAATAAAAGAAAAACGTGAGACAGGAAGAAAGAGAGGAAATTTTGCTTTTAGCTATCAAACGCATTACTAGTTTCTGATAAAAGTCTTTTGAAGTGCCTCTACGAACATCAGTATTAGCTAAGCATCACATACAGAGTCTACCACGGAAACGGATTGAACAAACAGGAATCTGGCTTGCATCCAACAAACGCTATGGCAGTTCCCGACTAGTTCTGTTTTTCAGGTATATATCAATATTGGCTGAGCATTCCATAAAGAAAAGCGTAGCCTGGAAATGGACAAGAGAGAGAGAGAGAGAGAGAGAGAGAGAGAGAGAGAGAGAGAGAGAGAGAGAGAGAGAGAGAGAGAGAGAGAGAGAGAGAGAGAGAGAGAGAGAGAGAGAGAGAGAGAGAGAGAGAGAGAGAGAGAATTTTCCCTTTAACCTTCGAACAGTAAACCAAGTTTTTGCAGCAATAGTTTCTGAGGGGATCTTTTCAGTCTCAATGGCGCCTAACAGCACACACATTTCCTGCTTGAGTGGAGAACTTTGCTACAATGAACTCGATGCTCCAGGTATGTCGCGGCGGTGTGGTGTGGTTGGAGTAGCGCCGTGGGTATTGTGTCACTTCAGCGATTTACTTAGTGTCTTGAATTGGCCCGTGTGGGGACGCTTATTACGGTGGTGATGTTAATGATTCTCGGTCTAATGGCAATGGCTACAAAAAAGCTACACTCATACGCAAATCACACACACACACACACACACACACACACACACACACACACACACACACACACGGAACGATGTTGAAAAATTAAAATAAATAGAAGTAATACGTACGAGACATAGCATAACCTACATACATAGATTTAAACACACACACACACACACACACACACACACACACACACACACACACACACACACACACACACACACACACACACACACACCACACATTTATGAAGACGAAATACAAAGAAGACAAAAAAAAAAAAAAAAAAAAAAAAAAGTGAAAACAATAGAAGAAAAAAATGTACCGGGCATAAAATAACACAGTTTCCCTTCCCAACGAGAGCCCTGGAAAGGAACAGCCGGGCCGATGGCAGCTATTATCGTAAAGCTGTTTGAAATACCCGCCCGCACCCCACGTTTGCCCTCCAGGGACGCCCGCGCCCTCTAATCACATACTGAGTTGGTAATAATAATAATAATAATCTTCTGCGAGCAATCTGGGCAGGAATCTTGGCTACTGAAAGGATGGGAACTGGGGAGGAGCGGCGGGAAGTCAGGAGGGCGCCGGGAGGAAAGGAAAAAAATCTGGTAGGGAAGGTTCGCTGGTCACGTGACGGTCAAGGTAACACTGGTACTGATGCCTCGCCCACTTCCTGCTTCCTGCTGCAATAATTTCTTCTTTCCATTAACTTTTGACGAGATACAGAGGTGGTACAGTAAGACTCCCTCCTTGAAACCTGCTGTTCATTTTTGTGTTGTATTGTAAAGCTATATATCTATTCTAAGGTTCAATGATCTTATTTACTTCCTGCTTCAGTAATTCCTCCTTTCTACTAAGTTTTGAAGAGACACATGGATGGAAATAGTCAACTAAACGGTAAGACTCTATCATAAAAAATGCTAGTCTTTCTTGTGTTCTGGTGTAAAGTTATGTCTATTCTAAGAGTTCAACGATCTTATTGTCTTCCTGCTTCAGTAATTCTCCTTCCTCCGCAAATTTTTCAAGAAACACAAGTATGATGTGTATACAGTCCGCTAAATAGTAAAAGTCCATTGTAAAAACTACTTGCCTTTCTTGTATTCTAGTGAAAGGCAACATGTAAGAGTTCAACGATCTTATTTGCTTTCTGCTTTAGTAATTCCTCCCTCTACTAGCTTTTGATTAGACAGAGATGAAATAGAGTCTGCTGAATAGTAAGACTTCCTTCTAAGAGCTACCCGTCTATCTTGTGTTTTGATGTAAAACTATATCTATTCCAAGAGTTCAACAATCTATCTGGTTCCTGTTTTAGTAATTCGTCCTTCCACCAAATTCTGAAGAGACACACGGATGGAAATACAGTCCCATAAATTTTAAGACTCCATTGTAAGAACTGCTTGTCTTTCTTGTGTTCTAGTGTAAAGCTATATCCATTTTAAGAGTTCAATGATCTTATTTGCTTCCTGGTCCAGTAATTTCTCCCTCGAAGAGACACGGGAATGAAAACAGATTTCTCTAAATAATAAGAGTTCATCCCTACAAAAACCTGCTTGTCTTTCATGTGTTCTAGTAGAAAGCTATATAGATATCTAGAGTTCAATGATCTCATCTGCTTCCTGGTTCAGTAATTCCCCTTCCTCCACCAACTTCTGACGAGACACGGGGACAGAAATACAATAGGCTGCAAATAAAACTTCCTCAAAACTATTTACTGTGGCTTTTCTGGTATTCTGGAACAAAACCATGTCTATTCTAGGAGTGAAACTACGTTATTTCCTTCCTGCTTCAGTAATGCATCCCTCAACTAACTTTTTGACGAGACACATGAATAACTTCCATAACCTGCTGCATTTTCTTGTATTTTGGGAAAAAACTACGAAAAACCATATCTATTGTGAAAAGCTAAAATGTCTTATCCGCTTTCTGTATCGGTTATGTCTCCTTTTAGCAAGACTTGTTAGTTCGGCAGAGACTTCAGCATACTTTACACTAAATACAATTCTCAAAACGCTGCTGTTCTTTATTATAAGATAAAATTATAAGGCAAAATTCAGAAATAAACTGTCTGATTGGCTTCCTGCTTTAATGATTCCTCCAGCAGCACTTGGCCAAACACAATGATAGAAATACGAGCAACTCATAAACTACTGCTCTTTAATTTGTCGGTAAACCTACAGAGTTCCACCACCTTAACCTTTCTGGACGAAACTATTTTTTTCTAGTAGATTTCGGCTTGCTTTTAATTAAAATACCACTTGTTTTTG
>NC_059297.1:24504189-24509189 GCF_017591435.1 Portunus trituberculatus
ATACCATTAGGAGGAGATGAACAAGTACCAGTACGCAGCAGTATTACAGTGTCTTGAAAATAAGTGAGACTGCACTGCTCAAAGAAAACGTACAATTTCGAAGCCAGTGGGACACAGAATGGGAACAAATCTCCACGCTACACATATTGCTTGAAATATAATCTGAACTGAAAACATAAAGACAGCTGAATGGGAAAAGAAAATAATAGCAGTAGCGATAGTAGCAGCAGCATTAGTAGTAAATGAAGAAGTAATAGTGGCAGAAATAATGCTGCTAGTGGTACTAACTGCAATATCATCATTACTACTATTATCATTAGTAATAGCATCCTCTTCCTCCTCCTCACCATCATCATCATCATCATCATAATCATCATCAGCACAAACCACAGGTTCTATGGTGGAAAACGGGGAAAAATATGAGAGAGAGAGAGAGAGAGAGAGAGAGAGAGAGAGAGAGAGAGAGAGAGAGAGAGAGAGAGAGAGAGGGGAGGGGGCAGCTAGCCAGCCAGGCAGGCAGCCCCGCCGCTGTGGAGGCGTGCGAGTGTGTGCGCGTCTCAGTAGTGGTTCTGGCCCGCTGCGGAACGGACTGCTCTCCGCCACTGTCCCGCCCTCCCCCTCACGGCCTAGCGCGCCCCTCAGTGCCTCTCGGACAGTGCTGGAGGGACGACGCGGGGGTTTGGTGAGGTGACGAGACACAGTGACACGGAGAGAGACAGTGAGAGAAAGAAGCAGCGAGCTAGATTAAGCAAAATTCCCGAACGAGTGAGCAAAGGAGAGAAAGAGGCGAGAGAGAGTGAGGGAGGGCCAAGGTCAGCGGAAAGAGGAGGAAGCACAAAGGGAATGTACTAGAGAGAGAGAGAGATAACGCGATACACTGACGAGAAACAAATAGCAGGAGGGAGGGTGTGTTTTGGCCTCTAATTGAAAAAAGAAGTATATACATCACGGAACGAAATGTTCTATGAGAGAAAGAGAGGGATTAAGGTCACTCTTCCACTCTCACTCACTCTCTAATTACTCTTCCTCCTCCTTCTCCTCCTACTCCACGCCTCCTCTCTCCTCGCACCTCACTCGAGCACAGCATCTGGCTACCTGTTACGCGGTGAGTACTCGCCCTACCTGCCTCTGTCTTCACCTGGTGCTTAAAGGTACAGGCTCTGACGCCACTTCGGCCCAACAGGTAACTCTCACGCCAGGTGCTGCGGGATGATGTTGCCTTAATTAAGTGGCCACCAAGGCGTTGATACACACTCCACAAGGTAACATGATATACACGTAGCTGACTGAGTCTCCCCAGCCTCCCTTGCACCTTGATTGAGTTGTTTACCTGGGCATTAGTATCAGGTATCAGTGCATAGAAGTTGTGAAGGTCAAGAAGGTTAATGCACTTTGCTCTGGGTGGTGTGGGGAGAAGATCTGGGTCCAGGCAGTGAAGCAGTGGCGCGGGGGGATGTGATAACGTGACTGCGTGTACAGTATCATTACGTGGTGTTTGTATGTGGTCAGTTCTAACCTCACGCACATTTTTTTTTACCTGACATTCGAGTAGCGCGGCAGTATGTGTCTTTGTAGTGTGGTTTGATTCGTGACGCGCTCATATTAGTGTTTTCGTGTCTTGGTGCATGAATGTGAATAATCTCGTAACGTAATGTGTAGACGGTTACTTGATACTCCTATAACGTGGCTGTGTGTGTGTGTGTGTGTGTGTGTGTGTGTGTGTGTGTGTGTGTGTGTGTGTGTGTGTGTGTGTGTGTGTGTGTGTTTTCTAAGAGGACAGTGTGTATACGTCAGTTCTTGTCATAGTGGCGAGCGTCAAGTTACTAAAGGTGGGATGGACTTGTGACGGGGAACGAGAAGAGAGGGAAAGAATCAAGGTGAAATACATATTGTCGCAAAACTTAGACAGGCACACAACTTTCTCCTGCGTTATCTTCGTCTCTCATTTTATTCTCCACCTTTACTTCCCTCCAAAAAATCTCGTCTGATCTGATCTTAGTTCTTTTTTCTTTCGCGCCTTAAGATCCTCCTCCTCCTCCTCCTCCTCCTCCTCCAAAACCACCACCACTATCTTCATCTCCTCCGTTACAACCATCACCTCTTGCTCCTCCTCCTCCTCCTCCTCCTCCTCCTATACTCACTCATTCGCTCATCACACTTAATAAAATAAATAGTTGAAAAATTACCAATATATCAAAGATGGCAAGATTGGTTATGGAAATTTCCACGCCAACTAAATGCGCGTCTCCTCGCCTCGCCTCACTTTTCCGAGAGGAGGAGGAGGAGGAGGAGGAGGAGGCAGGACACTAACACACCTACACACACACACACACACACTAATAATAGGTTCCAAGTGTCCGTTCCTCCTCCACCTCCCCCACAAAACCCAGTCCTCCTGTCCTCGTCACCTGAACACCCTCGCGAAGACTGTGGTGGTGGTGGTGGTGGTGGTGGTCGGCCATCGTGCCATTGACAGTATAAGAGTTCGCTATTTTCTTCTCCGTGTGATTGAGGAAACATAACTTGTCCTCCACAGGCTATTTATGGAAGAGAAGGAAGGTGGGGTACTGCAGGCGTGGTAATGTCAGTGTCGGAGAGAGAGAGAGAGAGAGAGAGAGAGAGAGAGAGAGAGAGAGAGAGAGAGAGAGAGAGAGAGAGAGAGAGAGAGAGAGAGAGAGAGAGAGAGAGAGAGAGAGAGAGAGAGAGAGAGAGAGAGAGAGAGAGAGAGAGAGTAATATTTCCGCAGGCTTTACTGTTTAATAATGTTCCTGTCAGAAACGATATTGGCGGGAAGTGAAAGAACAAAATCGAAACGTCTGTGTGTGTGTGTGTGTGTGTGTGTGTGTGTGTGTGTGTGTGTGTGTGTGTGTGTGTGTGTGTGTGTGTGTGTGTGTGTGTGTGTGTGTGTGTGTGTGTGTGTGTGTGTGTGTGTGTGTGTGTGTGTGTGTGTGTGAACGATGACGGCCAGTGTGACGCAAGTAGGTAAGAGCAACGAGAGTGTAAGAAACTAAACTGAAACACAACATGACAGTTCCCTAGACTTTATATGAAGGTGATGTCACGTTTGGTCTCACGGCCAAGTGGTTACGTGTGTGTAAGGTGTCAGCGAGAGAGAGAGAGAGAGAGAGAGAGAGAGAGAGAGAGAGAGAGAGAGAGAGAGAGAGAGAGAGAGAGAGAGAGAGAGCAATACAACCACCCCTCTATTTTTTTACAGTGGAAAGGAGATGAAGTTTGCTCTGGTAATTGTGACTTATTGTGAGGGATGGGGATGGTTTCTCTCTCTCTCTCTCTCTCTCTCTCTCTCTCTCTCTCTCTCTCCTTCCGTACTCAAAGTTTCTGAGGAAATGGGAGATTGAAGAAAATTAGTCAGTAGATGAGAGAGAGAGAGAGAGAGAGAGAGAGAGAGAGAGAGAGAGAGAGAGAGAGAGAGAGAGAGAGAGAGAGAGAGAGAGAGAGAGAGAGAGAGAGAGAGAGAGAGAGAGAGAGAGAGAGAGAGAGAGATTGCCTTAGTTTTAATTTTATTTCTAAATTGTTGATAACGTGATGAAAGGAAAACTGAGCCAAAGGAAGTTAAGGTTTTATTTATATTCTTCCTGCTTTATCTCTTTCCGTGTATCATTTGTATCACTTATTTATTTATCTTATATACACATTTTTTTTCCTGACCTTTATATATATTTTTTTGTGACCTTATGTTCTATTTTTTTTTCACCTTTTTGGTTATATTTCCTTTTTCCGGATACGTGAGAATGTAGAAAACTTGGAGAATTTTTATTTTTATCTATAACGTCTGTATTGTACATTGCCTTTGGTCTATAATCAGTTAGTAAGTCAGTCATTCAGTCAGGGTGTAAATCTATGTATGTGTCTGTCTGTCTGTCTGTCTGTCTGTATTTCATTAATTTTCCTCCATCTTTCATGTTCTCATCTGTCTTTCACTTTATTACTTCTCACTTTCTTCTGTCCCTCGTTTTCTGCCTTTCATTCTCTCCTCATATTTAACTTCTAATTTCTTTTGTAGCGTCTCTCTCTCTCTCTCTCTCTCTCTCTCTCTCTCTCTCTCTCTCTCTCTCTCTCTCTCTCTCTCTCTCTCTGCACATCCACAGTCCAATTATTGAAAATCCATAGATCGGGTTGTGTTGGTTGCGAGACGCGGCTTCGAGCTAACAAGGCCCCTTATTCTCGTCCCTAGATGGGTGAAGACTCCAGTGACCTCCCCAGTACAGCGATGGTGACAGGGGAAAGAGTATTAGTCTTAGTGACGGTAGTGGCAGTGGCGGGAAGAGTGTTGGCGTTAGTGGTGGTGGTGGAATTCTCTTGCCGTTATCTCTTTGAAGGGTGATTTGTTGTGACACTTTCTCCTTCTCCTGAGTTAACCGTGACAGTTTTAATTAGGCGCTGGAAGGTTTTAACTCGTTTATTCCTATTGCTGTTAAGAATTATACTCTAAACTTTTACTGAAATATTCCATAATGCCTGATTGTAGGTAATAGCAGGCAGGCAGCGGGTTGAGCCTCGTTCCATACATGACTGCTTGCTCGTTTTACATTTGTGGTCTGTTGTTCACTGCCTCATTCTCCACTGCCTCAACTCCAATGTCTAAAGGCTTTTCTCTCTCTCTCTCATTACTACTATGAGTATTTTCGAAGATTACATAAATTAGTGGTGTTCTTTTTAATGTCTATTTTATCTAACTGATGACGCAGACTACTCCTTGAATTCTTCTTCAGGGTGTTTTGTCCACTGATGACGCAGAATATATCTTAATCTACCACCATAATCATATGAACAGCCCTAAAATCCTCAACAACTTCCACTCGCGAAAACTGAGACTTGAAACACGGGAAGACTTGAGAACATTGAGCTTAATATCAAATCAATCTCTAAGGTACTAAAACGTCTGACAATGAATTTACTCCCACCAGATCATACAAAACAACCTTAAAATCCTCAACAAATGCCACTAGCGTCAATTACAAATAGAGTCGAGATTGAAGCAC
>NC_059297.1:24514189-24516689 GCF_017591435.1 Portunus trituberculatus
ATGCAGGTCTTACGGGACTGTGTTGGGAGAGTAACTGTGAGTTTCTCAGGCTAAAAGTATATTCCTTTATTTCTTTCTCAAATCGTCAATCAGTTTGAGAAACGCAGGAATGACGATATGAAACTACCATTATTATAAACCACTACTTCTCTGTCTCGAATCTGTCTGAACAAAGCTATTTTTTTAAAATTTCTGATGACGACATATAATACCAACATTTCCTCCTTAGTTGGTCGCGACCTTGGAACAGTGGATGGTGTTGTAGGGCGGTGGGTGAGATGTTCGGTGCTGTGAGTGAAAGTCAGGAGGGTGGTAGATGAAGGCCTAGGGGCGATGGGTAAGGAGTTGAGGTCGGTGGGTGAGGGGCTGGAGGACGGTGAATGAGGGCCTAGAGTTCGGTGGGTGAGACGTGGGTGCAGGGAAGGGGCAGCGTCTTGGTTGCCCTGTCCTCTGAAACCTTCCTGGAGATGATACAACGCTGATAAAAAGGGAGCAATAAAAGCTATCACACTTCTCTTCTTCTCTCATTGACTCTCCGAACTCTTCATTTCCGGCGCGACGTGGCGTCATTTTCTCTCTTTTCTCTCGCTGTGGCCGAGGATGTAGCTCTTTCAAAGTTTCTAACGAAATATCTCCTCCTATTTACTGCTCTTTCTCTTCCATTTTATATTCTTTTCTCAATCACCATACTTTTCTTCTTTCTTCCCTAGAGAGAGAGAGAGAGAGAGAGAGAGAGAGAGAGAGAGAGAGAGAGAGAGAGAGAGAGAGAGAGAGAGAGAGAGAGAGAGAGAGAGAGAGAGAGAGAGAGAGAGCAACAGAACCGGCCCTCCATTTCTTTACAGTGGAGAGGAGATGACGTCTGCTTTGGTAACTGTGACGCACAACAAAAAAAAAAAAAAAAAAAAAAAAAAAATCCATAAAAAAATTGCGTTTTTCTAGTACTTTTTAAATATTAACAGTCTGGGGGAAAAAGACGAGAGAGAGAGAGAGAGAGAGAGAGAGAGAGAGAGAGAGAGAGAGAGAGAGAGAGAGAGAGAGAGAGAGAGAGAGAGAGAGAGAGAATCAGAGCGAGTGAGTCAGAGAAAGTCGAACAGATACAGAGAAAGACTGACTGAATGAAAACCATAAAGTGGACTAATACTTCTGTGGTTCCTCAATGCTCCTCGTTCCTGGAAAGCTCTCAAGGTCACAGTAAAGAGAGCGAGGAAAAAAAAAGATAGAGAGAAAAGAAAGGAGCTAAGGGGAAGCTGGGGCTGCATTTTCCTGGCGGTGTGTAAAAGGAAGAAAATGTCTGTCCTCCTTTCCATCACGAGGGACAAGAAAGGAAAAAAAAAACTATATATGTAAATGTGTGTTGGAGAGCCGATGTCTCTTCCGGGCTGGGGATGAGGGACACGCACGCGGAGAGGGAACAATGTTTTATGAATACACGAGGCACCACAGAGAGAGAGAGAAGAGAGAAAGAGAGGGAGGTTTAGGTACGTGGTGCATTTTAGCGAGTAGAGTTCAGGAGGACGTTTTAAATATTCTCGAGACCAGTCTTTTCAGCTTCATGACGGACACACATACACACACATACGGAGATCAATGCATAAATTTCTTTCAGCACAAGAAAGACGCTACATATAAACTTGACATAAAAATCCTTTCACTAAGCATCATGCCATTACTTCAAGCCAGGAAGATGAAATGAAGCTTCCAGGAGACGAGGACGAAGGACAGACTAGGGAGATGATTCAACACACAAGTAAGGGGAAAAAGTGAAAAAAAAAAAAAAAAAGGTGGAGGCGTCGACGGGAGGAATCGATGTAGCGTGTTTACTGAGGCAGCGAGGCACGTTATTCTTATCACCACCGGAGGTCTTTGTGATTATTTTTTGTTGCTGTTGTTATTGTTCGTCTTGTGCTTTCTGTTCTTGTTCTTGTTCTTGCTTGTCTATATTTCGTGTTTATATTTTCCTGTACATTCACACTCACACACACACACACACACACACACACACACACACACACACACACACACACACACATCCACGCACGTGCTGTGGTAGTTTGGATAACTGGGATAATATGAATAACAACTATTAATTTGATAACAGTTGTGGAAATTTGACAACTGCGGTAATTGGCGAAATACAGTGGTAGTTGTGGAAACATGGACAACACAACGGTGGGAAGCTACATAAGAACTGTGGTAATCTTGTAACAGCTGTGGGGATTTAGTAACAAGTGTGTGATAACTGGTAATTTCAACAACAGAAATATGCTAATTTGGATAAGACAAAAACAGACTATTTTTTTTTTTTATGTAAGAGGGAAAAAACTGGGCAAGTGCAATAAAAACGATCAAACAGAAAGGCCCACTGAGATGCCAGTCCGAGAACACATTCCAGAGTTAACATGAACAAAATAATTACCAATATTTAATGAGAAAAAAAAAAAAAAAAAAAATCTAGTATAAGGCAAAATAATGTAAGAGGAAAAAAATAACATTATTTAAA
>NC_059297.1:24521689-24546689 GCF_017591435.1 Portunus trituberculatus
AGAAGACTTGACGATATTAATACCAGACACCATGAAACAAGTGAACGACACACCAGCAAGGCCTTTCAGAATATTACGTTGCATTTATTCAGTCTGGGAGAGATGGCTCCTCTTTTGGGGATCTAATGCGCTAAAGAGGATTTACTCTCTCTCTCTCTCTCTCTCTCTCTCTCTCTCTCTCTCGCATGCTTTTTCTTCACATTTTTTCGTCAACTTAGTTTGTCTCGGTATTTTTTTCGAGCATTCTTGTTGTTGCTCATCTCTCTCTCTCTCTCTCTCTCTCTCTCTCTCTCTCTCTCTCTCTCTCTCGGAATTGATATGAGAGAGAGAGAGAGAGAGAGAGAGAGAGAGAGAGAGAGAGAGAGAGAGAGAGAGAGAGAGAGAGAGAGAGAGAGAGAGAGAGAGAGAGAGAGAGAGAGAGAGAGAGAGAGAGAGAGTATACAGGAAGTGGAACAGCAGCTGGCCGGGAATAAACACCACCAATATACGTACACTCCCTCGTTGCCCTACATTTTTTTTCCCCTCACCGAGCCAGTATTACCCAAGGAACAAACACGACTATTTGCCTTGCCCTTCCACTGTCGTTTCGCCATTCATACCCTTCCCTGCTTCCTCTTTCCTCTTCCTCATCATACTCCTCTTCCTACTACTACTACTACTACTACTACTACTACTACTACTACTACTACTACTACTACTACTACTACTACTACTACTACTACTACTACTACTACTACTACTACTACTACTACTACTACTACTTGCTACTACTACTACTACTACTACTACTACTGTGTACATCTAGCCATATGTGTAGAGTGGGTGCTAGGGAAACACAAGTCGATGCAGAGGAATATATTCTTTGACGTTTGGGCAACACAGCCATCCTCAGAATGAGTGAGTAACTGGCGGGAGGATGGCTGTGTGGATGAACGTCAAAGAATATATTCCTCTGCATCAAATTACGTTTCCCTACCACTCACACTACTACTACTACTACTACTACTACTACTGTCAGTGCATATCGTTGAGTTGACAATTTCCTTTACCTTTTTCTGTTTTTAACCATTCACACTCATATCATCCCTCTTCCTCCTCCTCCTCCTCCTCTTCCTTTTTCTCCCCCTTCTTCCTACTTCTGAAGGCGAACAAACGGTAGAACACACAGCCTTATCGCCTCCAGCATTCATATCGGCTGTCTCTCGCAGTGTGACTGGTTGTCTCTCCTCGTTACGGGATCCTTCGCTGCGTCATATTCCCTTGCACGGCTTTAAGTCAGGATCAGTTTGCCCTCACCATTCGCTGCAGACACACACACACACACACACACACACACACACACACACACACCGCGTAGTGTAGTGGTTAGCACGCTCGACTCACAATCGAAAGGATCCAGGTTCGAGTCCCGGGAAGCGGCGAGGCAAATGGGCAAGCCTCTTAATGTGTGGCCCCTGTTCACCTAGCAGTAAATAGGTACGGAATGTAACTCGAGGGGTTGTGGCCTCGCTTTCCCGGTGTGTGGAGTGTGTTGTGGTCTCAGTCCTACCCGAAGATCGGTCTATGAGCTCTGAGTTCGCACCGTAATGGGGAAGACTGGCTGGGTGACCAGCAGACGACCGTGGTGAACTACACACACACACACACACACACACACACACACACACACACACACACACACACACACACACACACACGCTGCCGGGTCTTATTCGGGCAGATTGTTGTCCTACTCGAGTTTTAAACGTTTTTGTGATTTATCCTGTTCAATTTTTAATGGATTCTGTTGAATATCTTTTTGGTTTTCGAGGGTCAGCAAATACTGTGAATTTACAGTGTCAACATTACCCATGAAAAGACTACGAATAATTTCTATTGTCTTTGAAAGTAGTCGTTTATGTGTAGCCCAACAGAGACTGGACTGAATTAACTGGGATGCTCACACATACAGCGAAAGTCAACACCATTCCTGTCTCGTGTTTAAGTTCGATATTTCAACAAGACATTTTCACTTTATGAGTGTACAGCGCTTGCATCTTTTGTTCCTGAGGACATGAATGATGGGTCCGTGTTGTCAAAAAGATGAACGGAGCGGACTCAGCAATCAGGTTGTTTGTGCTAAATCAATAGGGAGCTTTAAAAGACTAGGCAGATATATGGATGTGGACGGTAACTGGAAATATGTAGGTACGTTTCATACAGGGACATGTAGCACCGATGGCTTCTTTCAGCTCTTAGACCATTTCAGTGCCCTGTATTAACTTCATTGGGCATTAATGGGGTTTTTAAGAATGTATTTGTGATTGTAGCATTAGTTAAACAAAATTTCTCGCTCATGAAAAAGAGAAAAATCCATGAAAACCCGATCAATCCTCTATGTGGCTTTTATATACAGTCCTCATAGAGAGTAAAACGTTGAATAATACGAGCACGGAGTTTATGAGTCTAACTCCCAGCGGTGTAGAGCGTAAAGCGTAGCGCCCTGTGTACTGTTGTGACTGGAATTCAATGTCTCAAAGTGGTGGAGCAATGTCCTGGAGTAAGCGCGGTGACCACGATCGCCTTGGGAGCGTCTCGTATTGACAGTGAAATCTGACGCGAGGATTCCCTAGACTTTCCACCAGTGTTGTTGGGTGGTGCTCTCTCCTCCACACGCCACTCCCGCCATCGCTCAAGTCTGCGGTGCAACTGCTGTGTAAGGAATGACGTAATGTGGTCTTTTTTTCTATATTACTCACGCTTAATGGTGTTTGAAATGTATCCTTAACTCTCTGACTGCCACTTGATACGTACATCTTAATTCCTTATCACTCTGAGACATCTTGACTTGTTCTATAGCCACCTCTAATGTTTAAACTGCGTACAAATAGTACAATATACAGTTTTTACTCGCCCACCTTATTGTAATTGTTTATAAAAATTTTAGGCATTACTTCTTGTGGTGAATTGTTTCGTATCGCAGTAAAAGCATTAACTATTTTATGGTGTTCCGTTACCATGTGGGATAATTACGCATGTATATATTCAGTTGTGTTTCTTTTAGTTCTCTGAGTCTAAAAGATAACCTAAAGTGTTTCACCGGATAATAAATTCGTTAGCTTTAAAATATCGCTAAATATTCCACAAGACTCCATCGGTTTCCGTCAAGTTAACAAATGTCATAAGTCTTCCATTTCATTTCGTTAGTCTAAAAATACCATTAGTGTTCCATTATGTTCCATTGCTAAAAAAAAAAGAAAACAGCCTTTAGTGTCCTATCGTGTTCCGTCAAGATAACAACAAAGGGAACAGTTCAAGGCCGCCCAGTGTTCCTCCCCTCGCCCAAACACGAGCCTCACAGCTGCCACCTCGGGATACAACAGATACGTAGACACGTCTTGTTTTCTCTTCGTGAGGCGCCGCTCCTCCGTTGGGGTGTCACTGTTATCTCACTGTTCCATCTCGCCGTGTAGGGGAAGACCCGTCAAGTGTCAGTTTAAAACCCAAACAATAACAGCACCTCTTTTTCCTCTTCTTCTCCCTGTTCGTTTTGTCGTTGAATTTTAGTCCTGCACAAACTTGACTCATCACGTAACAGTGCGCATGCTCTACTGTGGATTGACGTCCTTAGGCCTCTCGTAAAGTAGCGCTGTTGATGTGCATTAAGAAGAGCACTTATTTTGAAATGGAGACCGGCTTTTTTTCAAGGATCCATTTTCAAGGGCTAGAGGATTAATAAGATTGTCATAGGTGTCTTTGTCTTTGATAACACATAATTTGTTAAAATGTTACTTGAATCACGAAACCCTCTTGAAAACGCAAGTAATTTCTTTATAACCTTATAAATGTAATTGAATCAAAGCGGTGAAACGTTTGTGGCTGTCATCCGCTCAAGGTTTGTACGCAGTGTGTAAGGAAAACACTCTCCACGTCATACAACACGCCCTCCTCCCCTCCACACCACCACAACCACAACCACCACCACCACCACCACCACCACCATCACCACCATCCATTATTTTTCCCTGGTATCATCCCTATTGAATTATCTACTGACACGAGAGAGAGAGAGAGAGAGAGAGAGAGAGAGAGAGAGAGAGAGAGAGAGAGAGAGAGAGAGAACACAGTGCACGGAGACAGACTTGAGCGACACATTCCCCACGGCCAGGAGCACGAAGAGAGATGCACCGTCATTCGTAGTTAAGTACCGGCGTTGAGTGTTTACGCAGGATATAGTGAAGCTTTCCATCACGCAGGTACAGCAGCGACCCGGCTAAATTTTGTGCTTATAAATTGGCTTACATTTCACGTCAGGCGGCGGCAGGTTATTCCACTCTCCTGCAATAACTTTAACTGAAGATATATTCATTCGCCACTGTGCAGGAATAAATATCTGTTAACGCGCGGCCATGTCACTATTATCACTCCTCGACCCGTCAGCGGTGAACGAGGGGAAAATTGGTGTTGCTTTGCCAATAACCAATCCACGTATTATCGCGAGGTGTCACTGGAGGAATAAATATGAATGTGTTATCGCTAAAATCTCTCGGTTTTATCGCTCTTTGTTGATTCTGAATAAGACAAGGGAAGCGTATTCATGTTTCCACACAAACCGATCTTATCTCATTACCGTGGGGGAAGTTTAGTCATTTTTTGCAATGTGTCAATGAAGGAATAAGTGTGTGTGTATTCGATAAAACCTTGTCTGCATCACTCTTCATTAATTCTGAATAAGATGATCAAAGCGTCCTTGCATTTCTTTTTAAGACGGGGACACTTCGTAATCTTTTTGTGAAGTGATTATAGAAATTATATATATATATATATATATATATATATATATATATATATATATATATATATATATATATATATATATATATATATATATATATATATATATATATATATATATATATATATATATATATATATATGTGTGTGTGTGTGTGTGTGAGAGAGAGAGAGAGAGAGAGAGAGAGAGAGAGAGAGAGAGAGAGAGAGAGAGAGAGAGAGAGAGAGAGAGAGAGAGAGAGAGAGAGAGAGAGAGAGCTGAGACCACACACACATGTATACTGTTGTAGGTACGTGCTACGACCACACACACACACACACACACACACACACACACACACACACACACACACACACACACACACACACACACACACACCTACCCGAAGATCGATCTATGAGCTCTGAGCTCGCTCCGTAATGGGGAAGACTGGCTGGGTGACCAGCAGGCAACCAAGGTGAATTACACACGCAGAAGTGCTTCACAGACGTTACGCGTCATAACGTGTACATGGGGCCTTAACATACATATTATAAACTGGCCATCGCGTCAAAGTGCTCTTCACTAGGGAGGGATGGAAGGAAAGCTGAATTTTTGAGACATTCAGCTTGCTTTGCACCAATCAGAAATTTTAGAGCTGGAATTGGAACTTCATAACTTTTCTTCATTGCTGGATGAGTAAGAAAAAAAAAAAAAAATACACACACACAAAAAAACTCACTTTTCGTTAGTTCTGAATAAGAGCAAGAAAAACAACAACAACAACAACAACAACAACAACAATCTCGTATTCCGACACTAACCAATCCACTAGTTCCGGCGCGGGGACGATGGCTAACTTTTTTGAGAGGTGTCCACTAACAACAAATATTTACCAACGCTGGAATACAAACTTTATCACTTCTCGCCAGTGCTGAGTAAGGGGAGAGAGAAGAGAGAGAGAGAGAGAGAGAGAGAGAGAGAGAGAGAGAGAGAGAGAGAGAGAGAGAGAGAGAGAGAGAGAGAGAGAGAGAGAGAGAGAGAGAGAGAGAGAGAGAGAGAGAGAGAGAGAGAGAGAGAGAGAGAGAGAGAGAGAGAGAGAGAGAGAGAGAGAGAGAGAGAGAGAGAGAGAGAGAAACAATTGGTATTCAGACACTAACCAATCAACTTTGCTACGGCGTAGGATGTTCGGCGACTATTTGCGTGGCGTCAGTGTAGAAAACATATATTTTAACACTTGGAATGTGAAACTGATCATTCCTTTTCAGTCAGTGTCGATTGAGAGGAGATAATGTTTTCTTTGCTTTTGTTTCGACACTAACTAACCCACGTGCTGCTGTGTGTGATACTCTGCAGGCAAGTTTCTGCGTCAGTCAGATGTGATGAGCCTGAATTGACCTTATATAACCACCCAGTTAACATTCAGGCACTGCAACACATAATTTGGACGGACAGAGAAAAATTAAAAGGGAAAGCTGTTGACTGTCGTATTTTCTAGGGTAGATGATCAAAGGGACTATTATACGGACACAAATAAAACAAACATGATTTAAAGTGGTCTGGCTGTGAATTTCCTGATATTGTTACACTGTGCTTGTCTGACAACAAATCCACTTCACGAAACCGAACGACATACAATAAAAGAAATACCACCAGATACTTTTCCCAATGAAATTCAAACAAATTGCACATTGGTATTGAAAAAAAAAAAATCTCTGGCACGAAGTGTTTCGACTCGTAAAGAAGTATCTTGCCACAATTGAACGACGTGAAAACTGGATAGAAGTCTCCAAAATATGAACATAGAAAGTAACAGGATAAATTTAAATGATATGACGAAAAAACGTCGAGAGAGAGAGAGAGAGAGAGAGAGAGAGAGAGAGAGAGAGAGAGAGAGAGAGAGAGAGAGAGAGAGAGAGAGAGAGAGAGAGAGAGAGAGAGAGAGAGAGAGCAGGAGAAAAGTGAATAAAGAGGGTACGATTTGAAATGCAGTCAAGAGAAGGAAGAAGAAAAAAAGAAGAGAGTATTAGGTGAGGAGGAGGAGGAGGAGGAGTTACAGTATTGGTCTTTACTTCTAAGTTATCTTACAAGACTCAATTATCGAATCAATACTCTTCTCTCTCTCTCTCTCTCTCTCTCTCTTGAAGAATAAACATTTTCAAATATCAATTATTTAATCCTATTGCTTTCATCTCCTCCTCCTCCTCTTCCTCTTCCTCTTCCTTCCTTCTTCTCCTCCTCCTTCTCCTCCTTCCTTACCTACTGTTTCATTTTTCCTTTATGATGTGTGATCAAAATACTTATAAACATGAAACACACACACACACACACACACACACACACACACACACACACACACTCTATTTGGAGAGTGATTTTGAGAGAGAGAGAGAGAGAGAGAGAGAGAGAGAGAGAGAGAGAGAGAGAGAGAGAGAGAGAGAGAGAGAGAGAGAGAGAGAGAGAGAGAGAGAGAGAGAGAGAGAGAGAGAGAGAGAGAGAGAGAGAGAGAGAGAGAGAGAATGAAGAAAATAGGAAACTAAAGGAGTGTCGGAGCCAGAGGCGGAAGGAGGAAGAAGAAGAGGAGGAGGAGGAGGAGGAGGAGGAGGAGGAGGAGGAGGAGGAGGAGGAGGAGGAGGAGGAGGAGGAGGAGGAGGAGGAGGAGGAGGGAGGAATTGAGGTAAAGGGCGAGTCCATTCCACTTGAGAGATCATTGGACCTCCTCTGAGCAGTCTCATCAGAGAGAGAGAGAGAGAGAGAGAGAGAGAGAGAGAGAGAGAGAGAGAGAGAGAGAGAGAGAGAGAGAGAGAGAGAGAGAGAGAGAGAGAGAGAGAGAGAGAGAGAGAGAGAGAGAGAGAGAGAGAGAGAGAGAGAGAGAGAGAGAGAGAGAGAGAGAGAGAGAGAGAGAGAGAATGAACCCCCTACACGTTAGATGCACAAACACCCCCGCTAACCCCCTCTCACCCACCACCACCACCACCACCACCTTCACCTAAACTCCCTCCATAAAAAAAAGTAAAAAGAAAACGGGAAACACTCAGACAAATAGACACAAGACGAAGACAAAAGAGCTCCGTAAAAAGTTAACGCAATAATACTCCCGTACTTTTCGAAGCTCGTCCTTCTTGCCCTCTCCTCTCCTCTCCCTCTCTCCCTCCCCGCCACAACAAAGGGAAAAGAAGAGGAGGCGGGACCAGTCGCACGCACCCAAATTTCACGGTTACCTGAATACAAAGCGCCACTAAAAATAAATAAAAGACATAAAGGAAAGAAAAAAAAGACACCCATAACCGCAAAATGTGAATAATAGGGAGGAAAAAAAGAGACACACTACCTTGAATAATTGAGAGGCTATGTAAGATATGACTGGGAAGTGTAAGAGTAGATTCATAGTAGGACTTACGGTGCTTGGTGTGTTGTGAAGCAAGGAGACCAAGGAGGAGGAGGAGGAGGAGGAGGAGGAGGAGGTTTTGTTGTGGATGTAGTGGGAGTCATCATCACTGCTTCTGCTGCTGCCATGACGCGTAGTGGTGAATCTGAGAGTCGAGTACAGAGAGAAAGTTAGGGATTGGAAGTCCTTGATGTATATATGGAAAAATATAAAAAACAGGAGCCAGCATTGTTAAACAAGAGAGTAATAAGTAGCTGCCATGAATCGTGCTGGTGAATCAATAAGTTAAGTAGAAATAGACGAGGAAATATGGGGAGGAAGCAGAGGAGGAGAGTTATAAGCACCAGTCATGAAGTATAGACAATTGAAAACACAAGGAAAAAAGGAGAGGACGCAGAGGAGGAAGAGAGTTATATGCACGAGTCATGATGTGTGCTGGTGAATCTATAAGTCCAGTAGAAAGAGCAAGTTAGGAATTGGAAAGTTTTGATGTATAGATAAAAGAAAAGACGAGAAAAAAAGGAGGAGGAAGAAGAGGAAGGAGTAATATGCACCACTCGTGATGCGTGGTGGTGATGAATCTATAAGTTAAGTAGAAAGAGAAAGTTAGACATTCGATGAGTTTGGTGCAAAGATAATTGAAAAGGCAAGAAAGGAAAGGAAGGAGGAAGCAGAGGAGGAAAGTAATTTAAGTTAAGAAGAAAGAGTAAGTTAGGAATTGGAAGGCTTTGATGTACAGGTAATTACAAAGACAAGGAAAAAATAAGAGGAAGCAGAGGAGGAAGAGAGCTGTATGTACCTACCATGCGGAGTGTTGATGATTCTGAAAGTTAAGAAGAAAATGTTAAGAATTGGAAGGTTTTGATGTATAGATGAATAAAGAGACAAAAAGAAGAAAAAAATAGAAAAAAAAGGAAAAAACAAAGATGTGAGGAAAAATGATAGATGAAAGTAAAAGATGAAAATAAAGACATGAAGTGGAAATAGAAAAAAAAGTAAAGAGGTATGAATTAAGAGACTTTGACAGAGTAAATAGGTAAAAGACAGCTACGCGTAAAGAAAAAAATAAATAAACGTTGGAGAGAAAAGACAAAAGATAAAAAATGGAAAAGAAAAAAAATAGGCAAAACGTGACTTTAATATTTCATAGAAAAGGAAGAAAAAATGGAGAAAAAAACTGTTGGCATACAGAAAAGTTTGAAAATACAGTGGATGAAAAAACGATAAAACCAACAGTAATTAAAATGGCTTTCATACAGATTGAAAAGAAGTTACAAAATACATGAGAGAGAAATAAAAGTATGAACTAAAATAAATATTGGAAAAAAAAAAAAAACGGCAATAATTTAAGAAAACCAAATATTTGTAACATTATTTTTCGTGAAACGTGACAGACAAGTGAAGAAACGAAGAAAAGGTCAATATATTATGAAACACATAGACGGCAAATGCCAAATATACACCTGAACTAATCGAATAATTCTAAACTATGCATAGAAAGTGCATCTATGGATTTTTAAGATAGACCAACCAACCAACAAAACCCCATCTGATAAAAATTGATGCATCTGTTATCACTTGTACAATTACGTTAAAACTTTTACATATAACGTTGCTCAAAACTTTATAATTTTAATCAGAGGCAGTGTTTCCATATGAGCAGTAACTTTATGGCGACTTTCATTTTTTACTGTTAGTCTCAATTAGCTCCTCTGTATAAAATGAATAACGCTCACTATGGAAAAGCCTGAAGTTTATAGGACGCTACAAAAGAATATTACACAAATTTATAGATGATAAGTGGAATCAGATAGGCATGTTCGTTCATTCAGGGACTGGCACGTGTAAGGTCTTATGCCCTCTTGTAGCTTCTCTCATTCTCTTATGTTCTTATGTATTCACCATTGTACAGAAGGTCATGGTTAGGTGCCGAGTAACTTCCACTGTGCTTTATTTCATTCAATCTCAAGTCCACTAATCCGCTGAAGAACTCCTACCAAAATCGGACCGAAAGACTGTATGAGATAACCGTGAGCATTGTGAGAGTGTGTGATGCGTCGCTGGACTTGTGGTGGTTTCCTTCAATCTCATGTTCACTTACCTACCCAAACCAGCCATTTAAAAGGATTCACAACAAATCGAAAGACTGTACGAGGTAACCATGAGCACTGAGGGAGTGAGTGACGCGTTGCTGGACTAGTGGCCGTGTCTGTGTAGCTCCTCGCTCTCTCTCAGATAAATGAACGTCAGGGAATTAAGAGGATTGAGTCTTCTTGGTCTCTCCGGAAATACGATTCTTTGTGGCTCCCTCGATATCATGTCTTTATTATTGCTATTACTATTATTATTATTATTATTATTATTATTATTATTATTGTTATTATTATTATTACTATTATCATTATCATTATTATTATTATTATTATTATTATTATTATTAGTAGTAGTAGTAGTATTTGTAGTAGTAGTAGAAGTAGTAAATATAAAAGTAGTAGCAGTAACAATATCATCGTCATTATCCTTCTTATTCCATAAAACACTATAGACTGTAGATAATACGAAAAAAAATGCGTAATCATACTTGCATAAGTAAACGCACTCAAGCACACGCATGCACGCACACGCACGCAAACACGCACGCACAACCACAAAAAATGAGATAAAATTTAAATAGAAAGAAAAAAAAAATAGACAGGAAAACAAAGCAAAAAAAAAAAAAAAAAGGTAAATACAAAATGAACTGGAAAGTGTTCTGAACCCTGATGAAAAAAAGAAGAAGAAAAGATGTTGCAAAACAGGACAACATGTAAAGCTCATATCATCCCGAGCGAGTTTGTGGCGTACCTGTCTTTCCACCTGCAGTGTATTCCGGCCAGGTTCGGAGTCCAATTTCAAGGCCTGGGTACACATTACGAAACACTTTGTTCTCGCACCGGGGGCGTCACCTCAGGTCCGCGGCGATGATTAGACAGGTTTTTCTTATAGATCTTCTTCCGTTGACAGTGTAGAATCCTCATTAACCCTCTCATCACAATTTGACATTTCTTTTTCTATTATCACCAACGTCGTATTAGATTAATCTTAGTAATGTAGTAGACTATAAAAGACGAAATTAATCTCCATTCTCCCATTCTGTGTGCGTCCATGAAACAATTACTTCCGCCGCTTTGAATACTAAAAGAACAATTTTAACAGTAATATTGTAAGACTACACTATCATCAGCTTCATATATAAAAAATCTCTTTAATAGCATCCAAAAGCGCCTGTTGAAAAAAAGTTGCGAAGATAAGACACCGAAACATTTGATAACACGAACACTGCTTTACTAGTTGCCATAAGTCATGCCACTCTTTGCTACCGTATCGTGGAACACACTTACAGAGTCGCACCAGCATAGACGATAAAATCATGCAACACAATAGCCTCGCGTTGGACAGTGAACAGTCTCAGAAACACGCTGCAGAATATTGATTAGTGAGGGAAAGCTGTACAAAGACTGCTGCGTGTTACGGGTTATTGCACATATCGCCACTTTGAGAACAAAGATTGAAAGGCAAGACTGAGGTGGTTTGGCTAGTATGAAGCGCAAAAATGAGTACGTGGCGAGGAGGATGCTAAAAATGTATTAACTGTTACGTTACTCTGGCTTGTTACAAGTAAGTGAAATAATCAGACCAAACAAGACTCATTCCAATGACAAGCAGGTATTGAGTCTCCTTCCTTTCAACATCACAATGGGGAAGAAAATTAACGTTTAGCAAATGAAACTGTATCATTAAGAAATTCAAAGCTGCGGAATGACTAAAGGTTAATTCACCTAAACATCAATACAAAGAAATGAAACACACACACACACACACACACACACACACACACACACACCACGAAACTTGCTTCACGTCAACACCATACCAACCATACCAACCACCCCGGAGGAAGCGAGGAAGTCTAAATGCAAGGTTTAGGAGTGGAGTGAAGGAAAGGTGATAGGATAAACAGAACGTCAAAGAGGTAGAGAAGAAGACTAAATTGAAGGTTTATGAATGCACTGAAGGAAGATATACCAGAGACAGGATAAACAGATTAAAGACGGAGGAGGAAGACCAAATGTAAAAAGATTCCGGGTGCACTGAGGGAAGAGATTGGGGTGATGAGATAAATAAACGACGAAGAAAACACTAAGATAGAGACGGGTGATCCGCTGTAGCGATCCTTGATGGACATTGTAATGCAGATTAGCTGAGAGGATGAGGTGTCGAGTAGTTTAAAAAAGAGCGGAGGAGAGGAAGAATAAAAAGAGAGATTGGGAGGCAGAGACGGAAAGAAGAGGAAAAGCCTAAGTGATACTAAATGTTTGGACGGATGACGGGTACGAGAGAGAGAGAGAGAGAGAGAGAGAGAGAGAGAGAGAGAGAGAGAGAGAGAGAGAGAGAGAGAGAGAGAGAGAGAGAGAGAGAGAGAGAGAGAGAGAGAGAGAGAGAGAAATAACATTGCGTTGGACGATAACTTTTAAAATGGCAGGAATGAAAAAAATATATGAAACTGACGCTTATCTGATATTAAAAAAAAATATATCGCACATTATAAAATCATTAAAACGTAAAAAAATAATAAAAAACACGAGAGGCTGGAATTTCAAAATGACATTAATGGCAATATGAAAGGCCCGCTGTTATTATGATATTCTAAAATTTTTCGTACATTAAAGGTAAAAATTATTAGAGAATAAAGGCCCTTTACCACCAAAGCGGCGCCCCTTTATCTGCACGCGCACACACACACACACACACACACACACACACACACACACTAGAGGGGAGTATAGAGGACAAGAATTATATATAGTTTATCTTATCTATTCTACACACACACACACACACACACACACACACGAGAGGAGAGTATAGAGGAGGACAAGAACTATATATATATATATATATATATATATATATATATATATATATATATATATATATATATATATATATATATATATATATATATAGTTTATCTATTCTACATTTTTTTCACTGATCAGCGGCTCAACACGTCAGTCCAGTTGGTGGCTAGCGTTGGTGAGAATGTCGTCAGTGAATACTTGCGTCAATACGTCAAGAGGGTGTAGCTGAGTGTGTCGCCTTCTGGCCCAGCTGTCTGCCGCGCCATTCTTGTCTCGAGTCTTGTGGAACTGGGGCCTTGAAAGTTACTGACAACAAGAACAGCAGCACTAATAACGATGCTGACAAGAAACAACAAAATTGAGGAGAATACGAATAAAAATAGGAATAAATTAAGACAAAACTAATGACAATAAAAATAAGAATATTAAAATTTTGCATTCCATTGCCATCTTATTTGCACATGTGAATGCAGAAAAGAAATTGATTACTGTTTTTCATTATTAAGTTTGAAATATTAAATACCAGTGCAGAAAATACAACAATAATAATAATAATAATAATAATAATAATAATAATAATAATAATAATAATAAATAATAATAATAATAATAATAATAATAATAATAATAATAATAATAATAATAATGATAATAATAATAGCAGCACGAAGGGAAAGAGGGAAACGTACAAGAATTTAAAGATCCCCTCCTCCTCCTCCTCCTCCTCCTCCTCTTCCTCAACAACAACAACAATAATAACAATAATAATAATCCCCAAGATTTATAAAAGACGACCAAAAATGATGAGGACAAACAATTAAACATTCCTTCCTTCAGGACTTCATTTCCCTCCCAAAGAAAAGACGAAACTAATATCTGTCATAATTAGACTTCGTTCTTCTTTCTTTTTAATAGACCTGTTTATTGCATTTCTTCCTTCGTTCTTTTTGTTTCGTAAGTTTTGCACAAAGCGTAGGATTATTACGGTCATTATTACTACTACTACTACTACTACTACTACTACTACTACTACTACTACTACTATTTCTACTTTTACCAACTACTACTACTACTACTACTACTACTATTACTACTACCACCAACACTAGTTACTACTATTACTACTACTACTACTACTACTACTACTACTTCTCCTACTACTACTACTTCTATTACTACTACTAATTCTACTAGTAAATATTGTTACTACTACTACTACTGCAACTACTGCTTCTCCTACTACTACTACTTCTACTACTATTGTTACTACTACTACTACTACTACTACTACTACTACTACTACTACTCTCCCACCACCACCACCACCATGACCACCATCACAATCACCATCACCATTACTATTACCACTACTACTATCATTTCTGTCATGTTATTCCTCCAATGCATTTCAAACTATTCCATTCTTCCCTCACACACACACACACACACACACACACACACACACACACACACACACACACACACACACACACACAGGCACGCGCATTAACCCACGCCATCTTTCTAAGTAAGCTAAACAAAAGTAAAAAAAAAGGCGAACTAATTTAATCTTATCCGGTTACAATCATTAATCTTTTTACACCTCTCCTTCCCTTCCCTCCTTCCCTCCCTCCTCCCTTTACCTCTCCTCCTCCACCACTCTCTCCTGCACTCTCTTCTCCCTTTCTGACACAAAAAAATTGTTCAGAAAAAAAAAAAACGAGAAAAACATTTTAACTCCAGGATTTTTACAGCAATAATTTTATCCCAAGAGCAAAAGGTGTCGCTTGAGTTTTGAAATATGGCAGGTCGCAGGCCACTCACCTCCCCTGCGAGACTCAATGGTGGCAGCGACGGGAGGGATCATCGTACATCTGGAAGGAGAGAGTATCGTACTGTACATAACATGGGCGGCGAGACTCCTTTTCCTCATTGCCGTACAAGTGGACCATTTGGTATGATAATAATGATACTAATAATACGACTAATAATCCAACTCACGGTATGTAATGAAGAGGAGGAACAAGAGGATTACTGATCTTAATTCTTAGTGATTAGAATAATATCCATTGTTTGAAATGTAAATTGCCACAAATGAAGGAAACAAAGGAGGAGGAGGAGGAGGAGGAGAAGGAGGAGGAGGAGGAGGAGGAGGAAAAGGAAAAGATGAAGATGGAGAAAATGAAGATGAAGATGAAAATGAAGAAAGAAGAAAAGAAGAAGAAGAAGAAGAAGAAGAAGAAGAAGAAGAAGAAGAAGAAGAGGAAGAAGAAAAAGGAAGAAGAAGAAATAATAATAATAATAATAATAATAATAATAATAATAATAATAATAATAAGAAGAAGAAGAAGAAGACAACGAAGACGAAGAAGAAACGAAAAACAAAAAGGATACAGGCCTGGGAAGTGAACCAATACAACAACAACAACAACAACTACTACTACTACTATCCCCACCACCACCACCACCACCACCACCCAGCTCTAGACATTCCCACCGAGCACGTAACCCCATCCATCCCTGTCACTGCTGCTCGCTTCTCCCTCCGCTATGCACAGACTCCCGGACGCTGCCTGAGAGCACCGGGAGCCTCGGGACGCCCATCAAGCACGGGACACTGCAACCCCCGCTCAGGCAAGGCTGGGAGTCACGGGGAGTCTGAGCCAACGCTATTTCTCCGCCAGTATAGCCTCCATTTGAAAGTCTCGCCCGTGTGATGCCCTCGCAATGCATTTCTATTTGCGTTTTCAAAGGCTCACAATAATGTGCAGTATTACACGTTATTGCGCTGGTTCCCGTTTGGTTATTCTAGTGAGGGTTGGGTGGAAAGAGACGAGTGGTGGATGGAGGGATGAAAGAGTAGAGAGAGGAGGGAGGGAGAATAACATGGATGGAGTGGAGTGAAATTGTGAGGTGGGGAGTTTAATAGTGTATAAATAGCTGATCTGTTATCTTTTTACGGCTATTAGCAACGAGAGAGAGAGAGAGAGAGAGAGAGAGAGAGAGAGAGAGAGAGAGAGAGAGAGAGCGCCAAACCATATAACAGCTATTGAGGGACAGACAGGCTCATTCGCAAGAAAGCTTCTCACGCAAGACTCTCACCACATAACTCTTGCGTCATATCTGTCTTCATTATTACGTTTGGCAGCGATGCGAGGCGTGGTGGGGTTGAGTGAAGGCTGAGTGGGGTGGGGCGGGGGACCGACCACACTTTTATTTCTGCACTTCCGGACTCCCCCCTCTCTCTCTCTCTCTCTCTCTCTCTCTCGTCCAGTCCTCAGTTATGCAAATGAAACTATGAATGAAAAAAATAGTTCACTCGCTCTGCTGATTTAGAAAAGGAACCATTTCACGGGGCTCATTTTCCGGCACAAACACACTTTCCACCAACACACTTCGAAGCAACACTTTCCACTAACACGTTCTGCAGTAACACACACACACTTTTTCAAGCAGCACATTCACAGCAAAAGTTTCTGGCACCACACCTCCTAGTAAGCGCACTTTCTAGCAACACTCTTTAAAATCAACACATTTAACGCTTACATACTTTTCAGACACGCGTTCATTTCCACAAACTTTTCAGCAACATAATTTCTAGAACCGTAAACACTTTCCAGTAATAGACACTAACACTTTACAATAGCACCCTCACTCTAACACAATTTCAGTAACACTCACGCTAACATACTTTCCACTAACACTCACACCAATACACTCTGTAGCATCTAATCCTTTGTTTTCCATCCTGCAGACCTTCAACACAAACCAATATTCTTAACAACTCACTTCTCACAAAAACTAGTTCCAAGGGCCTCTGAAGTGACTGGACCAGTTTTCACATATTTTTGCTGGAATAGTAGAGCAAAATCCTTGTTGAGTTTTGGAACCATAAAATTCGACCAAAAACACCGATATTCTTAAACACTCGCTTCTCCAAAGAACTATTTCCAAAGGCCATACAGATGACAAGTTCTTTTTCCATTATTCTTTTGCCCTATTAGAAGCACAGAATCCTTGTTGAGTTTTGAAATCATGAAAATGGCCTTGAAAACACGAATAACTACCAACTGAGGGTGATAATTTTCAGTGCGGTCGAAATGAAGCGGCGCGACCCCAGGAATGCAGTCCGTAGTGAGGCACGAGACATGGGTGATGGAGGACAGTCTTGTGTAATCTGAGACTTGGCGCTCCACCGGCCGTTCGTCTGGATTCATTTCATCAAAGAGGTCTGAAAATATCCATTGGAGATATTCCGAAGTGGCTTGATGGTCGTTCGGTCCATTAAAAGTTCGCTCTTCACTCACACGATCAGAGCAATAAATGGATTCTGGAGCAATTCATTCGGGTACGATATTTATGTCTTTCTGATCACGCAAAAAAAATCCTTCTGGTTGTAAAACAATCTTTATTGGAGAAATAATTCCGCCTCTCTATCTTTTCTTGGTACTGAGAGTGATTCCACGTGTGTCGCTGGATGGTGGTAATAGTGGTGGCGGTGTTGGTGGTGGTGATAGTGATGGTGGTGATGATAAGGTTAGTTTTGAGTTCTGTTTTCTACTATTGCTTCTTTTACACTTGGATTTATTTGGTTTTCATCCGTCCAGCTAATCATAAAGGATACATGATCAGTATTTACCGACAGTGTTTGCAGTGTAGGTGGCGTGGCGAGTAAGGCACCACTGCTCGGTAAAATTCCCCATTATTGCCCATAACATGTAGACACGTGCACTACATTCGTAAAAATTTAGATGCGACAAAATCAGCCATATATTCTTTGTTCTTTGGCCTCTTACATCTCTCTTAATAGTCGGTCCGAGTGTAAACAAAAGAAGGTCATGCTGTAAAGGTGTGAAGGTGCGCAGTCGCCTTCCAACTTTGCGAAGCAGTTTTCTACCCAACAAAAACACGTCACCCTCCTTTCATGGCAAATTACACCGGTCTCTCTCTCTCTCTCTCTCTCTCTCTCTCTCTCTCTCTCTCTCTCTCTCTCTCCACTCCACTTCCTCCACGTACTCCTACACAGCTATCCCTTAAATCACCTGGAAACACCTCCAAAACCTTAAAAATCACGCGAAATATGTGAAATTGTTATCTTAGCGCAGCGGGACGAGGCTGACGGTTTGAGGAGCTTATTGAGACTAGGCCGAGCTGGATAGTGGGAACGCTGAGGGATACTGTGGTGTGGTGGTGTTAATACTACAGTCCTATAAGCTTAACTGCCATGTGTGTGTGTGTGTGTGTGTGTGTGTGTGTGTGTGTGTGTACTGCGCGCCCGCGAGTATGCATAGAAAGGCAGACATGGAGTGGAGTTAGGAAGAAAAAAAAAAAAAAAAAAAGAGGTTCGGCTCAATTTACACGTCCCGACTTGTGGCCAATGATAATTACCTGTTAAAATTCCTTGAGTTGACATGTCGCTTTAAAAAAAATAATAATAATAAACAAAAAATATAGATAAAAGAATAAATAAAAAATCAAATAAAAATAAGATAAAATAAAAAAATGAAGGTAGGAGGACTGCTTCATGAAGAGTATGTAGCCTACTGGAGATTGTGTTGCCCTGCACGTGTGGCGCTCTAGGAGTTACTTTCCTGCCAGGCCGTACATTGTGGCACCCGTGATGCATTGTGGCGGCGAGGTGTACGTGCCACTACCTTACCTGCCGTGTGTGTGTGTGTGTGTGTGTGTGTGTGTGTGTGTGTGTGTGTGTGTGTGTGTGTGTGTGTGTGTGTGTGTGTGTGTGTGTGTGTGTGTGTGTGTGTGTGTGTGTGTGTGTGTGTGTGTGTGTGTGTGTGTGTGTGTGTGTGTGTGTGTGTGTGTGTGTGTGTATCTTCATCAGGTGGGAAATACGGTCCACTTATTTCAATGTTTGCAATGCCTTCGTTCGTAAAGGTTTGGAAGACGTGCCGAGAAACCATGTATCACTTTAACCCGGCAGTCTTTCCTCGCACGCTTTGTTACAGACAGACTTGGGGAAATACGACGCTCCACGCCACGCCACGACTACTGTGCTGCTCTTGTCGTACGCTGCAGCTCACGTCTGGGATGGAGTGACGGAGAAATTGTGGTCTGCCTCACACACACACACACACACACACACACACACACACACACACAATCGACTTATACTTGACTTTTTCCGGGTATATTTTGTTCAATTAATCTCTAAGTGGAAGACTCTAGGCCGGAGAGAGGTAGAGAGGGAGGGTGGGGAGCTACACTGGTCTTGATATGCAGGTGTTTATCAGTTTGCTATGTCTTTTTGCACAATGCTCATGTTTCTGGTGTTCACAGGCCTTTAAGAGGATGGGTTTGTTGTTGTTGTTGTTGTTGTTGTTGTTGTTGTTGTTGTTGTTGTTGTTGTTGTTGTTGTTGTTGTTGTTGATGGTGGTGAGAGAGAGAGAGAGAGAGAGAGAGAGAGAGAGAGAGAGAGAGAGAGAGAGAGAGAGAGAGAGAGAGAGAGAGAGAGAGAGAGAGAGAGAGAGAGAGAGAGAGAGAGAGAGAGAGAGAGAGAGAGAGAGAGAGAGAGAGAGAGAGAGAGTGTGTGTAACGAATCTAGATGAGTATTGACAATTAATTCGATGGTTGGCATTTTAATCATCGGCAGTCGAGGTGAACATCAATCTATTAGTCATATTTAGGCCGCAGCGCAGCCAGGTCACTAGGTGCGTTGCTTGCTGGCTGGAGGAAAAAACCAGTCAATAGCATTCCTGATTAATTCATGGGTCACTGGCCATAATACACTGACATGTTAATTACCTACATACATTTCAATAATATTCTGATGTGAAGTGAAACAATGTCATGATCGTATCGAGGGAAAAAGGCCGCTTAGCTTAATCAGTCTGTTACAGGGTTACAGATTGGCATACACACATCCAATGATCCGCAGCAGCTCTGGTAACGGTTGTATGTAATGGATACAGAAGGGACATATTCAACGCATGCTACGAAATTGCAAGGATGTGTTGGAAATACAAGGGTACTGCGAGGACACGAGATATTAAGGAAACTGAGAAAATACACGATACGAGAGGACAAGGCGAAGTCACTATTAAAATATAAGAAAGACGTTCTGAGGGCACTGAAGGGACATAAGGATACAAAAAGGACAAATAAGGATGCTAAGAGGACACGTCAAGGGCACAGTGAGGTCATTTCAAGGACACCAAATGGACACAGAAGAAACATCGAGAACACATCACGCGTGGAGTAAACAGCGAGGACATTTTTAAGACACGACAAGGACACAGCAAGGACGGTTCGAGGACGCACTTCAGTATGGAGGAGGAAAAGTAAGGAGAGAAAGAAAGACTAAAACTGGAGGAAACAAACGACAGACCGAGGACAAGAACCCGGAAGGAAGCTGCTGGTGCGGCAGGCAGTCGATGTTAAGGACACACACACACACACACACACACACACACACACACACACACACACACACACACACACACACACACACACACACACGACAGAGGGGCAGAAACTAATGACACATATTCATCACACGTCCTCTTCACCACCACCGCCACAACCACCACTATTACTACCACCACCACTACTACCACCACCGCCACTACCATCCTTCCTTCATTTCTCTTCCTCTTAACACTCCTATAACCACTATCTTATTCCTCAAACACTCCCATCCATTTGCCACCACCAGCATCACCACACACACACACACACACACACACACACACACACACACACACACACACACACACACACACTCATCTCCCGTAAAGTGATTCCCTTCTTGGGTTAGTTATTATTCTCTCTCTCTCTCTCTCTCTGTCTCTCTCTCTCTCTCTCTCTCTCTCTCTCTCTCTCTGGGGAAAAACTTACTACTACTACGATATATATAAAATTAATCCATGGGTTGTATTTTCAAAAGAGAATTTTCCCCTTATAATTGATTATATTTGTATGATTACCGTTCACCCACCGATAGAATGAAATCCTTGTTAAACGATCACTTGAACCCTTTAAAACCTCCAGTACCTGCAACTAATATAAAGGAAGTCGAGATAAGACACGGAAGAAAATAATCAAGGAATACAAAACTACAGAAATAAGATGAGACGTATTAATAGAATGAAAAAAAAAAAATAACAGTAGTAATTGTTTCATCTAAGCTTACAGTAACAGACAGTGGAGGAATGAGTAAAAGATGAGTAAAAGACGGGACTGAAGTGAAGGAGACAGGGAGACGAATGAATGTTATGGGTGTTTCCAGCTTCATATTTTGTGAGTGTAGTGGAGGGGAATGAGTGACGGCACATGATGGGGTGGGTTATTGGAAGATGGAGATGGGAAGGAAGGGGGAAGTAAAGGAAGCTGAGGGAAAACAATCAACCGGAAGATGAAGGTAAGGGTAGAAGAGGAGGAGGAGGAGGAGGAGGAGGAGTGGGGGAAGGAGGAGGAGGAGGAGGAGGAGGAGGAGGAGGAGGAGGAGGAGGAGGAGGAGGAGGAGGGGATCGATACCTTGTCCCTGCAGCCTTACCATACCCTTCCTCCTCCTCCTCCTCCTCCTCCTCCTCCTCCTCCTCCTCCTCCTCCTCCTTCAGTCCCAAATTGCCTCTGTTCTTACTCTTCCTTCCTCTTCCTCCTCTTCCTCCTCCACTACTACTACTACTACTACTACTACTCTTCCTCCTCTACCTCCTCCTCCTCCACTTCTACTACTACTACTACTACTACTACTAATGTCTGAAGAGAGTAAGCAAAGTTGGAGTAGCGGGGTACGCCTTAAGGGGAAAATGTTCGGGCTATGAATTTTTTATGGAAATGCCAGAAATAAATGAGAAGATAAATGTTTCATAGAGGGAAATTCGTACACAGGAGAAAAAAAGATGAGATATCCAAATGTCCAAAGGGAAAAAATTCTAGAGGGGAAAATATTCAAATAGTAAATGTGTTGAAAGGGAAAGAAATATTTTAAAAAGAAAAAAAAAAATCAAAGGGAGAGGGAAATATTCTAGAGAGGAAAAATGTCTAAAGAGAAAAAAAAAAAAAAAAAAAAAAAAAAACGATGTCTGAAGAGGAAGATACCAAGGACGAGATGAGACTTGAAAATGAAAAAAAAAAAAATAAATAAATAAAAATAAAAGATATGTCCTTGAGAAAAATGTAAATTCCTTAGCTCATCATCACCACAATCACCACCACCACCACGAACAATAACAACGCTGACACACCACACCTTCATCACCACTTCCCAACCATACTGACTTGTCTTTGCTTTTCTCCCCTTCTATTGTTTCCCTTCCCTTCTATTTCCTATCCAATTTTGGCCATCCTTACCTCCATCTTTCTCCATCACTGCTTCTACCTTTCCATTCCTTCCATTCTTTCCCTTCCTTGCTTTCCTTTTTCCTTCCTAGCCCTTACTTTTCTTCTTCCTTTCCTCACTTTTCCCTCCAGTTCCCTTTCCACTACTGTTCTTCCTTCTGTCTCTCTCTTTCCCTTCCCTTCCTTCCCTCTTCACTACTTTCCTTCTTTCTCTCCCTCTCTATCTTCTTTTCCCTTACTTTCTTCCTTCTTCTCTCCACTATTTCCGTTTATTCTCTCCTTTTTTCGCTTCATATTTCCCTCTTTCCCTTCCTTTCCCTCACTTCTTCCTTTCTCTCCAAATGTTTCGCTTCCTTTCCTCCCTCTTTCTTTTCCTATATCTCTCTTTCCCTCTCTTCTCTCCCTTTTTCCCTCCCTTCTTTCCACTATTCCCATCCTCTCCCTCTCTCCCTTCCTTCTCTTCCTTTACTCTTTTCCCACCACCACCACCACCACCACCACCACCACCACCACACCACCACCACTCCTCTCCTCTCAGACTAATTTCACACTGGTTACCTGATTTCCAAGCCAGTGCATTATTTTCCACCCTAGAGGGGCTCGGGGAAAGAGGGAGAGAAAGAAGGAAGGAAAGAGAGAGGAAAGGGGCACTGATGGAGAGCGAGAGGGAAGGGAAGGCACACTATATGGGACGGAATGACGGAAGGATGAGAAGGAGAAAAGATAGGAAAGAGGAAAAGTTTCTCTAAGGATTGCAAGTGAAAATCTCATCTACATAAGTTGAAAGTTGTAATTAAATGACTTAACTGAGACTTGGGGGCTTTGATTGAATGTGTCCCTTTAAATGTTGGACTCGTGTGTGTGTGTGTGTGTGTGTGTGTGTGTGTGTGTGTGTGTGTGTGTGTGTGTGTGTGTGTGTGTGTGTGTGAGAGAGAGAGAGAGAGAGAGAGAGAGAGAGAGAGAGAGAGAGAGAGAGAGAGAGAGAGAGAGAGAGAGAGAGAGAGAGAGAGAGAGAGAGAGAGAGAGAGAGAGAGAGAGAGAGAGAGAGAGAGAGAGAGAGAGAGAGAGAGAGAGAGAGAGAGAGAGAGAATTACCACCACTAACAAAAGTTGCAAATCACAAAACAATTACAAAGACAAGTAATCACCCATATTAAAGGAGAACGAGAGAGAGAGAGAGAGAGAGAGAGAGAGAGAGAGAGAGAGAGAGAGAGAGAGAGAGAGAGAGAGAGAGAGAGAGAGAGAGAGAGAGAGAGAGAGAGAGAGAGAGAGAGAGAGAGAGAGAGAGAGAGAGAGAGAGAAATTTACCACCACTAACAAAAAGTTGCAAATCACAAAACAATTACAAAGACAAGTAATCACCCATTTTAAAGGAGAGAGAGAGAGAGAGAGAGAGAGAGAGAGAGAGAGAGAGAGAGAGAGAGAGAGAGAGAGAGAGAGAGAGAGAGAGAGAGAGAGAGAGAGAGAGAGAGAGAGAGAGAGAGAGAGAGAGAGAGAGAGAGAGAGAGAGAGAGAGAGAGAGAGAGAGAGAGAGAGAGAGAGAAAGCCATAAGCCACTCTGAGAACGAGAGAGAGAGAGAGAGAGAGAGAGAGAGAGAGAGAGAGAGAGAGAGAGAGAGAGAGAGAGAGAGAGAGAGAGAGAGAGAGAGAGAGAGAGAGAGAGAGAAAACCATTGCCAAGAAAGCCTCTCACAGGATCTCCGCTCTCAGAAGGATCGCCAGTTTCCTCGACAGGAAGGGAGACTGCTGCTGTACAAGGCACAGGTACCTTGAGGTAAGGGCCGCCAAAAAACTGTACAATAATGCCACTCTGGAAATCACTAATTAACCTGGAGATATTAACACTCACCTGCCCCTCGCTCTCCTCTCCTCTCCCTCTCCCTCTATCTCTGCCCACTTTCTCTTCAGGAGCATTAATTAACGATGGAGTTACCTGTGCTAATATTACTAAAGAATAATAAATGAAGTTAAGTTGATTAGTGGCACAGATTAAAGAGAGAGAGAGAGAGAGAGAGAGAGAGAGAGAGAGAGAGAGAGAGAGAGAGAGAGAGAGAGAGAGAGAGAGAGAGAGAGAGAGAGAGAGAGAGAGAGAGAGAGAGAGAGAGAGAATGAAAACAACATGAGGAAGGTAAGGAGGGAAAGAAGGTGACAAGGAGGAAGAAAGAGATGAAGGGAAGAAAGGAAGGGAGCGAGGAAGGGAAGGAGGAAGAAAGGGCGGAAAGAGGGAAAGGGAGGAAGGGCGGGAAGGATATGTGGAGAGGAAGAAAGGTACAAATAGGTTAGGTTAACAAGACTAAGGAAGGTCGCAGAGAGTGTGTGTGTGTGTGTGTGTGTGTGTGTGTGTGTGTGTGTGTGTGTGTGTGTGTGTGTGTGTGTGTGTGGAGGAAAAAAGAAAGGAGAAAAATGAGCCTGGATGGGGATGAATTGAGAAAAGAGTGTGCAGGCGACGAGCGAGTGAGTGCGTGAGTGAGTGAGTGATCTGGAATAGGAGATAAGGACAGGCGAGATTGAAGACAGTATACTTTATTTTGAGAGAGAGGGAAAGAAACACACACACACACACACACACACACACACACACACACACACACACACACACACACACACACACACACACACACACACACACACACACACACACACACACACACACACACACACGT
>NC_059297.1:24551689-24556689 GCF_017591435.1 Portunus trituberculatus
GAGAGAGAGAGAGAGAGTATCGCATCAGTAGTACCTCTACATAATACGCACCATTTCTCCCATTCATGGCAAGGACACAGATCGACACACTCGCCATCCTCGCTATCACACCACACACACTGAGGCGACTTCCATCACATTCGTTCCCCTCACACTGCCGCCAATACCCTGATGAGTGACCTATCAGCTGAGCGGCCCGTCAATATGTTTTACTCCGTTTTTTGTGCGTCAATGGAAAGCAAATACTGGTCAGAAGTGTACTTAGTGACCTAGACTTGATTTTAATTATTGCTTTATGTACGTCCTTGTCTTCTCTTTTTGTAGGAAGGACGTCATAAAACAAAATAGTCCCATTGAGGCGCCCTGACCTTTACAACAACAACAACAACAACAAAAAAGAAAAGAAAAACGTTAGCCAAAGTTAAGGATAAGCGTGTTGGTTGCTCTACAGTTTTGTTATCTACTGAATCTCTTTACAATACCTGACAATAAGTAGATTTCAAACGGAGCGAAGGACAAACACGCACCGTAGATGTGTGTGTGTGTGTGTGTGTGTGTGTGTGTGTGTGTGTGTGTGTGTGTGTGTGTGTGTGTGTGTGTGGTTATGTTTTGTACTTCCGTCACTCTAAAAGTCCTATGGTAGTCTCATAAGAACATAAGAAAATGAGGGGAGCCGCAAGAGGATGCCAGGCCTACACGTGGCAGTCCCTGTATGAACAAAGCTACCTAATTCCATCTATCACCATCATTCGGCAATCTGTCTAAGTACCTCACGAACACCGGCAATTGTTAGATGCGAAACACAGCGTTCCGTCTTAGTCTCGGGGAACACTACCTGGTTAGAGGCGAGTATAATATGTTACTCTGCTTCTGGCTATAGATCTTACGCTTCAACACTTCGCCATGCTGTCTTATATCTAAAAGGTTAATTAAGTTTTCGCGATTGTAGTGACTGTTTAGCAGAAATTATGTATCATCAGTAAAAAACTTATGAAATCCTAACTTTCAAAATTGTTTGAATGAAAGAGCACAGGATTCAAGAATACGTAATAGAAGGAGCCTACACATGAAGCAGCTTATCGTGACAGTATCTCGGCTTTTGTATTCTTAAAAATGCTTAAAGCTCTCACAAAGACTATTCTGAAAAGCCATGGGAAAGATTAGTAGCGCTCGATTCTTCTTCTTTTCTGTTAATCGTACTGAAACCTTGTTAGAATTTCACTAGAATTCTGGAAATGCTTTTGAAAACGACAACAATTTCCACTACAGCCTCATACGTAAAGCCGAGATAAGGTAATAGAGCGTTTTGAGGATAATGTCCAATTTGAGCAATAAAGGACATTACAGAAATTGCACTGAACCAAGTCAATCGAGAACAGGATGTGAAAATCGAATTTTTTTTTATTCAGGTACGTGGAAATTCAAAACAGATGACATTGCAGCAAAAATAAAGAAGAGAAAGAGGAGAAACTTACAAGTTAGACAGAAAGAAACTCATAAGAAAGCACAAGACGAGAGAAAACGAGAAAATGACTTGTACATTTCAAGAAAGAGTGATCATAGAAGGAAGAAAAGTGAGAGAATAAGAGGAAAAGCTTGTGAGTTTGAGAGAAAAAAGACACGTAATATAAAAAAAAGAAAGACAAACGGGAGGAAAGACGGGAAAAGTTAGCGAAAGAGGTGTAACATTAGAAAGAAATGAGAGAAACTAGAAGGGAAAGTTTACGAGTTTCTAGGAAGAATCGCCATAGAGGAGAGAAAAAATAAGCGCGGGAGAAGAAAGATTTGCAATTCGAAGCAAGACGTGTCATAGAAGGAGGAAAAGAAAGGAAAAAGATTAGAGTGTAACTAGAAAAATACTTAGAGTTTAAGGAAAAGAGAACACGAGAAAAGAAGTGGGAGAGAACGAGGTTGGAATTTAGA
Source organism: Portunus trituberculatus (assembly GCF_017591435.1). Taxonomy (NCBI): domain Eukaryota; kingdom Metazoa; phylum Arthropoda; class Malacostraca; order Decapoda; family Portunidae; genus Portunus; species Portunus trituberculatus. The sequence goes on from NC_059297.1 coordinate 24,553,613, forward strand.
AGTGTGAAAAAAGAGGAAAGAGATAAGGGAAGAAAAATTTAGAGTTCAAAGAAAATGAAAGCAGATATCAACAAAAGATGAAGAAAATGAGGAGCAACTTAAAAGTGTGAAGGAAAAAAAAAAGAGGAAACAAAAAAAAAAAAAAAAAAAAAAAAATAGAAGCTCAAAGAAAGTGGAAACAAGAAAAAGGAGAAAATGAGGGGAGAACTTTGAAGTGTGAAGGAAAAAAGGAAAAAAAAAACAAACAAATCGCAAAGGATAAGAGGACTATACGAAGTTAATCAATTGAAGTATTATTATTATTATTATTATTATTATTATTATTATTATTATTATTAGTAGTAGTAGTAGTAGTAGCAGCAGCAGCAGCAGCAGCAGCAGCAGCAGCAGCAGCAGTAGTAGTAGTAGTAGTAGTAGTAGTAGTAGTAGTAGTAGTAGTAGTAGTAGTAGTAATTGTAATTGTTGTTGTTGTTGTAGCAGCACAAGAATTATTATTATTATTATTATTATTATTATTATTATTATTATTAGTAGTAGTAGTAGTAGTAGTAGCAGCAGCAGCAGCAGCAGCAGCAGCAGTAGTGGTGGTGGTGGTGGTAATAAAAGCACAAGTTGTAGTAGTTGTTTTATTCTGAGTCTCTCTTACAAAAGAATCAGCAACTGACTAACCAAGACTCACATTCTCAAACACCTCTGTCCTCTTCTTCATTCCTCTCAGAAGGCTGTAATTGAAGCGACACGTATTTTTAAAGGGGTTTTCACGGTTTTAGACTTGAGAGTGCTTAATTATTTATTTATGTGTCCTTTGAAAATAGTCACTTTCTCAAACACCTCTGTCCTTTTCTTCACTACTCTCAATAGGCTGCAATTGAAGCGACACGTATTTTCAAAGGTGCTTTCACATTTCTAATCATCTATGTGTACTTCAAAAATAGTCGTGGTAATAACACAAGCGCTTCAACAAACGCCCTCAGGATTGGAACTTGTGACATGTATCGTATCTTGTTACTCGAAGCCTCCACTAACTAGTAGGGGAAGTCTCAGTAACAAGTGACCTTCCTTTCACTATAAAAAAGAGAAGTAAAAAGGAAAAAAAAAATAAGTGAGTACGAAAAGAACACAATAAACTGCCCTCATTATAGTAACTGGTGTCGCTTTTGGACTCTCGTGGCATCTGGCTTGTTATTTGGGGATATTCTTTTTTTTTACCAATGAACTGATAAGGGAGAAACACGTGGCATTCCTTCCATCCTTGAAATAACCAAACAACAACAACAACAACAACAACAACAACCGTGTGAAGACCAAACACATATACTGTTTTAATCATTACTTAGTTTATCACAATATGGAAGAAAAGTCTGAGAACACGTGGCATTCTCTCCAATAGTGAAAAGAGAAGGGGGAAAAAAAAACTTCACCACTTTCCCTTGCTTAACAAAATTTAGTCCGTCACAGTACATAAGGAGAGTCTGAGTAACGCGTGACATTTCCACTACTAAAAAAGAAAACCATCTTCCTTCATATTGTTGTTGTGGTTTTGAGCTGAGGTGTTTTAATATCCTTGTTTACCACCGCGCCATGAGAGTACGAGGAACACGCGACACTCCCTCCGTAACTAATACCACGGATAAAAAAAAAAAAAAAAGTGAGGAACTGATGGGCGAGTTTAGCAGGTGTTCAGTCTTCATTATCATCATCTGTGTTGTACTTCAAGCTGTGGCGTCTGTTGCAGGAGTTCACCATCAAGCACGTGTCATTCCTTCCATCCTCACAATACACTGAAAACTAAAGGAGGGAAACCGACACGTATTTTCTCTAAGATGCCAGGATACGAGAGGCGTGTGTCATCCCCTTCATCCTTAAACATCAGGTAGGAGTCAGACACATTTTCGTGCAGTAATTTTAAAACAGTGACCTTCTGCTCGCCATTCCAGTGCACCAGCGAGCCACAGGTGTCACGTGGCCGTACCTCCATTCTAAACAGAACGCGAAGATAAAAAGAATAGAGGTATTACTCGTATCTCCATTATCGCCTTTCCTGCTGCTTTTCAATCAGAATAAAGCCATTCAGCGGCAGACAAACAGGCAGACAGTGACGGCAGGCTGGGATGAGAGTGTAGAAGGTGACGGTACAAGTTTGTCCAGAACAAAAAACAAGACAAAACAGGACTTCATATTGCACTATATCATTATGGGCTTGTGTGTTGTGTGTGAGCTGAACGATGTGCCGGAGAATGACGTAATAATCTTGCCGGACCTTCTTCAGCATGGTCGATGAGAAGTAACTTTGTGCACTATATGACCTTGCTTGCACGGCGCCATCTCTCAGCACACTCTTCAGCACTACTAGATAAGTAACCCCAGCAAGCGGCATATTATCTTGGTGCTGCGGTGACAAGAAACACGCATCATGGGTGAGATGCAACCTTAACCTGTGCCAGATGGCTTTGTTGCCGCGCCATACGATAACCAATCAAAACAATCATCCATGATTGTGGGTGGGGTAATCTTAGCCGCTGACGCGTGATCTGACTGCGGTGGAGAAACAAAACAAAAAACATCGCACAGAATAATGGGAGAGAGGCAACCCTAGCTTGTCTTGGCCTTGATGGGTCTTCATAACACACTCAAAAGAAGCTCTCCTGCACCGCACCTCGCTCTGCTCCGATATCTACTTTCCCCGTCAGTTCGTGGTCGATATGTCAGGGATCTATTAAGCGGCAGGTACTAGAAGCCACAAAAACGAAAATTAATATTAATAGGCAATGGTGTGTGTGTGTGTGTGTGTGTGTGTGTGTGATGTATATATATATATATATATATATATATATATATATATATATATATATATATATATTTATTTATTTATTTATTTTTTTTTTCTGCCTGCATTGAGACGCTGTGATCTTTCATTATGATTTTTCAAAGGCCACAGAAATGATTAGTCAGCCTCTCGTGACTTTTCGCATTGGATGAATAGAATCTTTCTTTGCAATACCACTAAAATCACGCAAACATCCCTGAAAACTCCATTAACTTCAAAAAGAGTCTATTCAATAAAGAGAAGAGAAGAC
>NC_059297.1:24561689-24571689 GCF_017591435.1 Portunus trituberculatus
TGACGTCAAGATACTTGGAGTGGAGGTGGATCGAGGGCTGAGGTTTGACAGCCATGTCAAATCCATTGCCAAGAAAGCCTCTCACAGGATCTCCGCTCTCAGAAGGATCGCCAGTTTCCTCGACAGGAAGGGGAGACTGCTGCTGTACAAGGCACAGGTGCGGCCCCACCTTGAGTACGCAGCTCTCTCCTGGATGTCCTGTGCCGCCACACACAGAAGGAGACTGGACAGCATCCAACGCCGCGCCATACGGCTAGTAGATGCTGCAATACCACCTCACCCAGAGCCTGAGCGTCCTCTTGATTCACTGGAACACCGCAGAGATGTGGCGGCGATCGTAGTGTTCCATAAGGCACAGGTGCAAAGAGTGCCACATCTGGCAGGGCTGCGTCATCCTCTGAGAGTCACCGCACGGAGCACGAGAACGGTGCTCAATGGTGGTGACGCCGTAGAGGTGCCGCGATCCCACGGGTGTCAGCATCAACGCACCTTCGCAGGACGCGTCTCCAGGATGTGGAACTTGTTCACGGCCGCGGTGCCTCACGTCCAGGAGATGAACACACACAGTGTCAAACTGATGGCACATAAGTGGAGACAGACACTGCCAACTCCTCTGACACTCTTTGTGACGTGACACTCAGTGTAGTGCAGTGCGTGAATAGTGCTAGTGAAGTGAAAAGAACAGTGCTCCATTTACATGCTGACCATCTTGTATATTATCTATTTTTAAGTCTTGTAAATATTGTAGAGAAATAGATTGTAGTACCCTTAGAATAGGTAGCACACGACAGTGCGCCTTTGGGTACATGTTCTTCTGTATAAATTATGTTTAAATAAAAAAAAAAAAAAAAAAAAGAGAGAGAGAGAGAGAGAGAGAGAGAGAGAGAGAGAGAGAGAGAGAGAGAGAGAGAGAGAGAGAGAGAGAGAGAGAGAGAGAGAGAGAGAGAGAGAGAGAGAGAGAGAGAGAGAGAGAGAGAGAGAGAGAATTATAACCTTGAAGATAACACGATAATGACAAGACGATGAGGGTTAATGATAGTGATGGTGATGCCAACACTAGTGATAGCAAGAAGGGTTGACGAAGACGATCATTACAACAACAACAACAACAACAATAACAAAGAGGAAAAGATAATGACGATAACGAAAAATTGATGATAGGAAAAAAAAAAAAGATAACAAGGACGACGGTGATGATGATGATGATGATGATGATGATGAAATGTATGATGACAGTGAAAATAAGAAATAAACAGGACAACATAACACTCGTCAAACACACACACACACACACACACACACACACACACACACACACACACACACACACACACACACACACACATATGTTCCATTCACTGTCAGGGTTGTATTCAAAAAGGCTTCATTCTCTTACTGCAACCATTTTCAAGGACCACCGAGGTGATTAGCGGGCTTTCCAGGAGTGTTTCGCCTGTTAATAATGTAGGAATCTTATCACTCTGCGTCTAGAACCACAAAAAGAGGCTAAAAAACTAGTGTCAGTTTAAATAAAGCCTTCTGAAATAGTGAAGGTGAAGAACAAAAGTGTTTCAGAATACGAGCTTCAGGAATACACCGTCGTCACCACAATACAGATTAATAACCCACGGTGCGCCCCAAGATTGCGTCCCTTATTACATACACACGCCAGCTCACCGCCACCTTGGTCACCTAATGAGCTGATCTTCCTACCGCTGTGAGGATGAAAGTTGACGCGAGTATGCTTAAGCCTTTGTTCCTCGCTAGGACTGTTTGCAAAGAGAGGCTGGATTTGTGTGGTGCAGTGATATTGTTAAACTATTCTTACAAACACTTTATTTTTCTCTATCTCTCAGTGGTAATATTCGAGGCATTTGAAGAGATTACAACCACACTTAGTTTCCAGGATCTCTCTTTCTCTCTGTCTTCTTCCTTATCCTTACCAATATCTTTCTTCTTGTCTTTTTTTCTTCTGTCTAAGATGTGCCAGCAATCTTGTAAACCTTAATACTCGTACATTCTACAGTACCTTTTCAGAAGTAGTTGCGGTAATGAAATGAAACGTTTTGCAGGATATCACGTCACTCCCAAGGGCAACAGTGCTCGTAGTAAGTACATGTACATAACCATAGTGTGACCTTGCACTTAATTCTCAATCTCATATGGTGGTAAAAGAAGAAAAAAAAGAAGAAAAAGAAAAGACAACTAAGACGAACAAGAAGATGAATACAGAAATAACCATGAAAACTACGATCACCATCACCACAACCACCACCACCACAAAAAATAATAACTACTCTTACTGCTACTTCTAATACAAATTCTTCCTCTACGCACCATCACCACTATAACCACACAAAAAGGAAAGAACTCACAAAAATCACCAAATTCTATACGTGTGTGTGTGTGTGTGTGTGTGTGTGTGTGTGTGTGTGTGTGTGTGTGTCACCATTCATTACTGTTCCTCCGTTGGAATAGCGTTGGAATGGGAATCATGTGTCTGCCTCAACTTGCGTAATTCCTAAAACTTTTTTGACAACAATCATCGAAGGATTTTCAACAGTACGAGAGAGAGAGAGAGAGAGAGAGAGAGAGAGAGAGAGAGAGAGAGAGAGAGAGAGAGAGAGAGAGAGAGAGAGAGAGAGAGAGAGAGAGAGAGAGAGAGAGAGAGAGAGAGAGAGAGAGAGAGAGAGAGAGAGAGAGAGAATTCAATCTTTAAAAAGCAGTTAGCCAAGAATTCCTGAAATTTGTAATGACTTGCGAGCGTGCTAATGAGAGGGAAGAGGAGGAGGAGGAGGAGGAGGAGGAGGAGGAGGAGGAGAGTGTTTGAAGGGAAGTGCAAAAGGTCGGTGTGGGGAGGGGAGGGAGGGAAGGGAGTGGTGGGTAAAAAGGTGTTGAACTGAGAGAGAGAGAGAGAGAGAGAGAGAGAGAGAGAGAGAGAGAGAGAGAGAGAGAGAGAGAGAGAGAGAGAGAGAGAGAGAGAGAGATTACACTTTGCACGTAGTATTGATTGAACACTCAAGAGGGGAAAAATACTAGGGCGTAATCTCTCTCTCTCTCTCTCTCTCTCTCTCTCTCTCTCGCTCTTTCACACTTCTCCATTAGCTATAGATTAACAAATGACCTTGAAACTAAATTATATTAGTACCCTTCCTTTCCTCCATCACCTCATCCCTTCCTCTCTCCCTCTCCCTCTCTAATTTCCCTCCGTCCCTTCTCCCATCCTCTTCTTCACATAACTCCTTTCCTCCCTTCCTCCTGAGACCTTCTTGACCTCTTTTCTCTTATATCCGTTCCTCTTTTTTTTTTCTTATTCAACCACACACCGACAAAGGGCTCTCTCTCTCTCTCTCTCTCTCTCTCAACCACTTTTAGTCTACAGTATTTCGTTTTTTCCCCCTTCCTCACTCTCCTCCTCTTTTTTTATCTCCTTCCTTTTATCTTTTTTTCCTTCAGTCCAAGATCCTCCTAAATATTCTCCTTTTTTCCTCTTTTTTTTTCTTTTGCTCCTCCTTATATTCAATGTTTCTCTCCCTCTTCGTCTATCTCTTCTCCTTTACTTGTTCCTCTCCTTCTCTTTCCCTTGTTGCTCTTCCTTCTTCGTCTCTTAAGAGTAAGTTTATCTGTTTTATCTGTTTCCTTCTTCTTTCGTGTCCTTTCTCCTCTTTTATTTCTTATCTTCCCTCCGAACAGATATATTTCTATTCCCTTCCTGTTCGTCTCGTTCTTCTTCTTCTCCTTCTTCTCTTCTTCTCCTTCTCCTCCTCCTCTTCCTCTTCCTCGAGCACATCCGGGGCACGAGACACCAACATTTACTTTAGCACTATTTGTCATAATGCTTTTCCTTCAACCACCGTCTCTCTCTCTCTCTCTCTCTCTCTCTCTCTCTCTCTCTCTCTCTCTCTCTCTCTCTCTCTCTCTCTTCCTCTCTCTCTCTCTCTCTCTTTCCACTCTCCCCATCTTCTTTCTTTCCCGATTTAGTCCGTCTTTCTTCTCCTCTTCCTCTTCTTCTTTTTTTTTCTCATGGTCTGATTTTTATTTTCTTCCTCTTCCCCTTCAAAGTCACTCGTAAATGAATATCGTTTATTTATTTTGTCTTTCATTTTCTTGATGTTTACTCCCCTCTCTTTCCTCTTTTCCTTTTTATTGACCTCCATAATTCACTTTCAAATACTGTCTTTTCCTCCTGTTGCCTTTTTTCCCTCTCTGTTCCTCTTTCGCTTCCCTCCTTTAGCCCCTCAACGCTTTCTCATTTTGACTATTCTTTCCCTTTCCCCTTTCTTGTTTCCATTTTCTATCGTCCTTCACTTTCAAATTTTCATGTCTTTCTCTCTCTGTCTTTTCCTTTTCTTTCTCTCTCTCTTATTCTCTTCTCGTTCCTCTTCTTGTTTCGTTTGTTTCCGTCTCGTATCTCCGTCCTTCACTCCGAGGAATTTATCTATTATTCTCCCGTTCCTCTTCTTCATCTATCTTCTTTTCTTACTCCTCATTCTTATTCTTCCTCCTTCCACTTATCTTTCCCTCTCGTATCCCTTTCTTTTTATTCCAAACTTTCTTGCTTTTTCTCTCTTTTCCTTTTTCATTCCTCTGGTTGATTTATCTTTTTCTTTTACTTCGATCTTTGTATTTTTGTTCTTTTGTTCTTTGTAAGTTTGAAATCTTCTACTCTTGATCATCATCATCTTTGTCACTTTCCCTCTCTCATTTGCTTCACTGTTTGTTTTACGTTTTACTTTCTTTTCTCTCCTGTTTTTCATTATTCTTTTCCTTCGTCTAATCAGGTTTTCTTTATCCATCCTCCCCTGTTTCTTTACATTTTTCTTTTGTTTTTTTTTCTTCCTCTCTTCCTCGCTTCGTCCTTTCCTTTAGGTTTCAAAATCGCCACGAGACTGTTTGACTTCGACTCTCTCCCTCTCCATAAATTGAAGGTCCTTGCTCCTGTCATGACCACACTGTCCACCACCACCGCCGCCACCGCCACCGCCACCGCCACCAGCGCCCCGACCCAGCCTACCACTAGCAGCTGTCACCACTCTCTCTATCTTCCACGCCCCACAAGCTTCAGTGACCCACTTCACAGCCTCTCCCTTCCTCCCTGCACATATCCTACCCTCTTGTCTGGAAATGCTTTGTTCTCTGTCTCTGTCTCTGTTTCTCTGTCTCTGTCTGTCTGTCTCTCTCTCTCTAGCTGTTTTTGTCTGTCTGTCTATCTGTCTCATCATGGGTGTTTTTTCTAAGGCCGTTATGGTGGTTAGTCAAATTCCCAAGGTGTTTTTGTCATTAACGATACAGAATTGTTGATAATTTGTGTTCCTTTGATGTTTTCCTTCTTATTGCTGCTGCAGTTTTGTTTTTCATTATTTGCGTTTCATTTTTTTTTCCCTCATTGATGTACTTTTTTTTTTTAGAACAATTGGGTGTTCATGGTAGAATGGTTGGTTATTTTGTGTTCTTATTCGTGTTATTTTTTTTTTTAATAGAAGTTGCAGTTCTTTTATATAATTTAGGTTTTATGGGCGTTTTCTTCATTCAAGTTGCAGATTTTGTTCATTAGTTTGGGTTTTCATGCATTTTTTTTTTCCAGTAGTAATCCAGAATTCTACTACATTATTTTTGGGTTCTCATGTTTATTTTATTTTTTCCTATTGATGATGCAAAAAAAAAAAAAAAAGAAAAGAAATCGTTACTTATTGCAATCGTGAAAACATCCTTGAAAAACTACGATTCTTTTACGTATAACTATTTTTCTGGGTGGGCTTTGAGATAGGAGACAAACCAAAAGTATCCCCCTTAGCCCATAAATTCCCGTGAAAAGCCCACATGGTATAAATAAAGGAAAAAAAAAAAAGAGGCAGAAATATTTAGAAATGTGGTGGTGACTGACCCCTACTGTATGTATGTACGTGTGTATGTATGTCCTGAACACTCCACACCACTCCACTATGCTTCCTGACTCACAATAACTCTCTCTCTCTCTCTCTCTCTCTCTCTCTCTCTCTCTCTCTCTCCACCTAAGCATTGTGAAACATTTCTTGTTCAACTCAAACACAAAAGGACCAAAACTGAAGCACGTTGTAGAAAAAAAAAAAACTACAAATGAAGCTTAGTGAAGGGAAAAAGACGACAACTGGAGCAAAATGAAGGATAAAAGACTAGAAATGAAGCACAATGAAGGAAAACTGACCGGAATTGAAGTACAATAAAGGAAAATATACCACACTGAAGCGCAATGAGGAAAAAGACCACAACTGAAGCGCACTGAAAAAAAAGGAAAAAGAACAATTGAAGCACATTAAAGAAGGGAAAAATACCAATACTGAAGCACAATGAAGGAAAAAAAAGAAGCTCACTGAAGAAAAAAGACTTTAATTGAAGCACACTAAAGGAGGAAGAAAGAACAACAATTGAAGCTTTAAAGGAAAAAAAAACACAACTGAAGCACATAGAAGAAGGAAAAAACAAAACTAAAGCACAATGAAGGAAAAAAAGACCACAATTGAAGCACACTAAAGGAGGAAAAAAAGAACAAATGAAGCACACTGAAGAAGTAAAAGAATAACAACAAAACTGAAGCAAAATGGAGGAAAAAGAACCACAACGAAGGAAAACAAATCACCACCACTACCACTACCACCACCACCACCACCACTACCACTTTTCAGAACTCCACTGCTTCTTACGCACCTCTCACTCTCACTTCACCCCGGGGCTCAAGGTCACGGTGTTGTCCTCTCCCTAGACACGTTCACAGGGTTTTAGGGGATCACAAGGAGGGAAGGAAGGGAGGAGGGAAGGAAGGGGGGAGAAGGGAAGAGGAGGCAAAGCAGCGGAACGTCGGAGGAGAGATAGAAGAGGAGGAAATAAAGAGAGTGGGAGAGGGAGGGAAGGAGAAACGAAGACGGAGAATCAAAGAGAGAGAAGTTGAGGAGGGTCAGGAAAGGGAGGAGGAGGAGGAGGAGGAGGAGGAGGAGGAGGAGGAGGAGGAGGAGGAGGAGGAGGAGGAGGAGGTGAAACAAGGAAAGTGCTAAGAAGAGAGGGGAAGAAAAATAGAGGAAGAAAGAAAGGAGTAAGAGAGTTAAGGAGAGGAGCAGGGTGGGTAAGTGAAGGAGAGGAAAGGAGTCAGAGCGTTAAGGAGAGGGAGGCGGTGAAAGGGTTAAGGGGATAGAAGAGGTAAGAGGTGGTGAAGGAAGTGGTGGTGAGGGAAAGGAAGGAAGTGGTGGTGAAGCAGAAGATAACTAGCCTTACAGGATGGAGACTGGTGGTGGTGTTGATGGTGACGTTGTTGTTGGCATTTTTGTTATCCTTACAAAAACAACAACAAATACTACTACTACTACTACTACTACTACTACTACTACTACTACTAACATAAACAGAAAGACGTTTAAAGATAAAGAAACAGACACACAGATAGACAGAAAGAGACATACTGAAAGCCAAATAAAGAGACAAACAGACAGACAGACAGACAGAGAACCAGACAGAAAGACAGATATATTCCTTATTCGTAACATTATGGAGATGAAAATGTAATGTACGCTAACCAACACCTTTACACTTCATAACCACACACACGCACACACACACACACACACACACACACACACACACACACACACACACACACACACACACACACACACACTTGCAGAAGACTTACTGTATTTTTTTGCCAAACCATGCACTTCCTATCTCTCTCTCTCTCTCTCTCTCTCTCTCTCTCTCTCTCTCTCTCTCTCTCTCTCTCTCGTCCTCCGCCTCCTGTCCTTTCCCATCCATCTAAGCCTCCTCACTCCTCTCCTCTTTTCTTTTCCTTCAGTTTTCTTTTTCTTCTCATTTTTTTCTATTTTTCAATGTTCAGTTTCTTGTAATTTTCATTTAGGTCCTTTTACGCTCTATTTCCCTTCACTAGCATCAAATTCCTTCTTTTCTTCTTCTTTTCTCTCTATCTACGTATTGTCTTTCTTTACGTCTGTTCCTCCCATTCCTCTAACATACTTTTCTTTCCTTTTCTTTCTCAAATTAATGTTCTTTTTACATAATATCTTGCTCTAATCTTCCTTTTCTTATTTATTTCTTTTTTTTTATATATATTACCAAATTTCTCTTATTTATCACTTCCTGAATTTTTCTCCTCCTTTTCCTCTTTTTCTTTTCCACTTTTCCTTTCCTCTCAGCCAAAATTAATCGTCTATCTTCTTCATACACTTTCATTTCCATATTTCCATTCTTCATTCTCTCTCTCTCTCTCTCTCTCTCTCTCTCTCTCTCTCTCTCTCTCATGATAATTTCTTTTCCTCCTCCCACACATTCATTTCCTATTCACTTCTTTTTTATCTTCTTTTCTCTCGATTTCTCTTTCTTTACTCCTTTCTCTTCCCAATCGCATTTTATTTTCTCATTTCCTTCACTCTCTTATCCTCCTTATCCCAATCTTTCTCTTTATCCTATTTCCCCCTCCTTCGTTCCCTTCTTCGCGTTCCTTACCACTTTTTATTCTATTCTCGTCCCTCATTCCTTCATTCGTATCCATAATCCTTCTCTTCTCTTTGCCTCTTCTTTCTTTCACTCCTTTTTATAGTCAAAATCACTCGCTTTATTTTCTAGTATTCCTTCACTCCCTTCTTTGTATTCTCCATCTCTTTCTTTATCTTATTTTCCTTCACCCTCTCTTTCAAATTCCAGTCCTTCTGTCTATTCTTTTTCTTCAATCCCTCTTTTCTTTTCCTCTTAATCAATCATCCCCATCTTCCACTCTCCCTCTTCTCTGTCTGTCAGTCCCTTCCCATCCCATCCCAAGGGGCGACTCAGGTCAAGGAGTGTCCCAGGAGAGAGAGAGAGAGAGAGAGAGAGAGAGAGAGAGAGAGAGAGAGAGAGAGAGAGAGAGAGAGAGAGAGAGAGAGAGAGAGAGAGAGAGATCGGTCAATGTCATATAGGCCTCTCTCTCTCTCTCTCTCTCTCTCTCTCTCTCTCTCTCTCTCTCTCTCTCTCTCTCTCCTCAGGGAAACACGTATTCTTGCAATTTTGTAAACAGCGTATATACTCGCACACACACGAGAGAGAGAGAGAGAGAGAGAGAGAGAGAGAGAGAGAGAGAGAGAGAGAGAGAGAGAGAGAGAGAGAGAGAGAGAGAGAGAGAGAGCATTCCACAATTTCTTTCTTCCATTTTCTTTCGCTCCTTTACTTCCACTAGAGAATTACTCCATAGCCTTACCATTTCCTTGCCAGCCACTCCACTCCACTCCAACTTACGTCTCTCTCTCTCTCTCTCTCTCTCTCTCTCTCTCTCTCTCTCTCTCTCTCTCTCTCTCTCTCTCTCTCTCTCTCTCTCTCTCTCTCTCTCTCATTTCCTCACTTTTACTTCTTCCATTCTTTCATTTGCTGTTTCCTCTGTTACCCCTACTTTATTGTCAGCTCTCCTCCTCCTCCTCTTCTATATTTTCTCTCTCTCTCTCTCTCTCTCTATCATTTTTCACCCAAATTGTTCCCTCATTTTTGCTGTCCAACCATCGGCGTGTGTGTGTGTGTGTGTGTGTGTGTGTGTGTGTGTGTGTGTGTGTGTGTGTGTGTGTGTGTGTGTGTGTGTGTGTGTGTGTGTGTGTGTGTGTGTGTGTGTGTGTGAAAAAGACGAATAAACTCTTTCCCTGTTATTGCTATTTTTCACTGAACATCCATGATTAAGAACATGAATAAATAAACAAATAAATGAATCAAATTAATGACCGAGTACGTAGATTCATACAGTAAAATAAAGAATAGAGGGTTAAATCTCCTCATATCCCTGTTATAAGACTATTTAAGAGACTGTAGCATTTAAAGGAAGTGTCTGACAGGAAGGCGTAGTAAGGTGGTTATGTGCAAGAAAAAAAAAAAAAAAAAAATGCCTCAGAGGAAGAGTTTGATTAGTATGGGTATCTGCAGTTTGGAGTGGTGGGTGGTGGTGGTAGTTGTGGTAGTGATGGTAGTGGTAGTAATATTTGGTATTAATAGCAATAGCAGT